>NC_044054.1:1110600-1248100 GCF_902167405.1 Gadus morhua
CGCCACATAGAAGACAACGCACATTTCAATCATAATAAGGACATTTATTAAACAACTAGACAACAACGGCTGCCAACGGCTGCCAGATCATTAACCTTATATAAGTGTGGTGTAAGTCAGTGTAATGGAAGAACTCAAGATGTGGATCAGTATAGGAGCATTCTACTAAACACAGCAGAAGCCAAAACCCGCAAGGAGGAGAGAGAACCCCCATGTTGGATCCGTATAGCCTTTTATCCTCCAGCCAATCACACGCCCCTGAGCAGAGACAAGGAGAACACCAATAATCCAATCTGCCCGTGGGCGGGGTTAGCTGGGCCATCACAAGCCTACCTTGCCCCGCCCCCTTCTGCCTCCACCACAGACCGGGCCCTCATCATGGTTTTTATCCTCTTCCCCTAGCCCCCATCCTAACCTCTCCCTCACCTGACCCTGACCTTAACCCCGCCCCCCCTGGCCCTAAACATAACCTCTCCCACCCCCCACCCTAACCCCAACCCCCTCCCTCACCTGGCCCTTACCCTAACCCCGCCCCCCCTGGTCCTAAACCTAACCCCTCCCCCCTCCCACCCTAACCCCAACCCCCTCCCTCACCTGGCCCTCACCCTAACCCCACCCCCTCTGGCCCTAAACATAACCTCTCCCACCCCTTATCCTAACCCTAACCTCCTCCCTCACCTGACCCTAACCCCCCTCCCCCATCTGATCCCCATCCCAGCCCCCGCCCCCCCCACAAAGGATCCCCCATTTTTTTTTTTTCATACCACATGTGTGTGTGTTTTTACTCTGGCCCCCCCCCCCTGCCCCAGGGCCCCCCCTCCGTCCCCCCATTTTTTATTTTTCATATCATGTATGTGTGTTCATTCTGCCCCCCCACCCCAGCCCCAGGGCCCCCCCTCCGTCCCCCTATTTTTTATTTTTCATATATATATATATGTATATTATTATTAATAATATTATTAATTAACAATATTATATTAATATGATCTTCCACTGAACCCACTGTTATTATTTGGTATTTTTTGTTATATGCCCCGTGCCCCCCTTCCCTGTCATCCTTTTATTTACTTATTCCTCATCCCCCACTCACCTGCTGCCCCTCTTCCTTTAATATATCTTTAATGCATTAACCCTGTTTAAACGAACACAATATTTACTTTTATTGTTCGGCGTCACTTTGCACCCCCTGTTGGTGACCCAGATTAACGCCAGCGCCACGGCTTTCCATGCTCTATCTCCTGGATGTTTGGTGGTATTGCAACGTTAAAGTACAATAACATCACAACGTTTTTATAACGATCTAATTCGACCTTATTATCGGCCCCACTTGTAATTATATTTTTATTCACCCTCCCAGCTCCCCGTTGCCCTTTCCCTCGACTCCTCCCTTCATCCAGGCCCTTGCTTTTATTTAATTTCATTAGTTTTCATCCTTTATCCATGTCCCGTGTCCCCCATTCCATTATTGTTTTGCGTCACTTTGCAACCCCTGTCGGTGACCCAGACTAACACCAACGCCACGGCTTTCCATGCTCCATCTCTTGTTTGTTTGATGGTATTGCAACGGAAAAATGCAACATTATAAAAACGGTTTTATAACGGTCTAATTTGACCTTATTACCGTCCCCACTTGTAATTACAATTTGATTCACCCTCCCGACTCCCCTTTGACCTTTCCCTCGGCTCCTTCTTCCATCCAGGCCCATATTTTTATTTATTTTTATCCTTTATCAGTGTCCCGTGACCCCCATTCCATGCCTCCTTCTCACTTATCCCCTTTCCCCCACTTACCTGCTGCTCCCTCTTCTTTTATGTTTATATACATTTTTTCAAATGCATATATACATGTAAAAATCAATGTTTTTAATGTATGAACCCGCATCACGGTCGCATTAATGTACAGTTTGCCTTTTATGTTTTTGTATATTTTTTTACCCTTGGATTGTATCACCTTGACCCCCAGACTGCAATAATTCGATACAACGGTATTATTTTATTGTGTTTTTAATTATTTCTATTACGGCCGTCATCTCTGCTTCCTTAACACCACCCGGTTTAAGGCAACTTAGCAGCCCCTGCTGGCGGCTCCGGTTGGTGCAGACACCACGATCTTCCGGGCTCCACCTGCTGGTGACCTGGAGAAACACAGCAAAAGTGATATAATGTTGCATTCCTTCAGCATTACTTTTGAAATTCGACCCCCTGATTGGCCCAAATTCAAACTTTAAAGTTGTTTACCCTCCTGACCTCTCATTGGCTCTTCACCTGACCCCCCCATTGGCTTTTCATGTTTCAATCTGAAATTGTTTTGATGCCCTGGCCCCCTATTGGATGTCTCTGCCCCAGACCTCAAGTCCCCCCTCCCTCCTACATGTCTGTATAAAAGTATTTGTTTTCGTTGTCTCTCATTTGTGCTCTGTAACCAGGGCTTGTCTGGATTCTCCATTATACGGTCTGTTTCTATGCTATCTATTTGTACCTGATGAAGTCATTGTATTGACGAAACGTAGTACTATGCCCACAGCAGCCTAATTTCCAAATAAATTGGATATTGGCTGGATCGCACTGGTCTCATTACCTTACAGTTCAGTTTAGTTTATTTCAGTATAGCTTAGGTACTTTCCGTTTTAATTCAAATTCGAACTATTCGAAAAGAAACATGCAACCGAACCACCTTCAAGATGACGGTGAGTGGACCCTGGTCCAACGGGGACGTCGCAGGCGGACTCCTCGGGACCCCCACTACCCCCCGACGCTGATGGATTTTTCCGCATGGGCTGCACCTGCTCCGGAGGCCCGCTTCCATCACTTCGACCACGGACACGAACGTCTCTGGGCCCCACGCCACCCGTCTCCCAGACGTTGGGAGCAACACGCGAGGCCCGTCAGGGACTGGTCTCCCTACGGGCCTACCCGTCACCACCACGAGGGTTGGTCCGAGGCCCACGGACCGGCCTACTCGCCTCCACGCCGACCGGCCTACCCACCTCCTCGCAGACCGGCCTACTCGCCTCCTCGCCGTGAGGCGCAGGCGGCGATGGCGAGGAGCCCGACGTGTCTCAGGAGCGCTGCGTTGGAGAGGCCTCCATCGCCGCGCTCCTGAGACACATCGGGCTCCTTGCCATCCCGCCCGAGCTCCAAGCCCCCCCGCCGGACCCCGCAGGTGAGACCTCCACCTCCGCGTCCCGACCCACGACCCCGCGACCGGCCCCGACCTCCGGTCACCACCGTGGCGCGCACTGGGTCTGCGCGTCCGCCTCCACCCAGGCAGGCGCCGCGTGCCCCGGCTGCTCAGCTCTCTGACGACCCGGACTCCTGGCGGCCCTGAAGGCCTCTCACCACCTCGCCAACGCCGAGGGCCCGGAGCCCCTTCCCGTCGTCGCCAGGCTAGCTGAGTCCCTGAGGGTCTCCACTTGCCCTGCTGTCCCCAACGCTGCCACCGCGCAGCTGATTGACGGTGACGCGCGCAACTGGCGGTACACCAGCATGCTGCTGCTCCGGGACCACTACAAGGCTGCGGTGGACGAGAAGGTGGGTGCTCTCCTCCTCCTTCCAGACCCCATCTGGCGCCCGAACTTCACCGTGGCCCTGGCCTGGGCTCAACGCCACTTCGGCCAACGCCTGCGCCCGGAGGCGGTGAGCGCGCTGCGCTCTCGCCTCAGAGAGGTTCCGGACGTTCCGGTCCCTCTGGTCCAGCTGTTCCCGCAACCCGCCCCTGGAGCCGTGCTGCCACGCTTCACCCTACCTGCTGGACCACCGCCTCCTGCCCCCGGCCTCCGGTCCCCTGGACCCGGTCCGGAGGCCCTCGACGTGGGGGTAGGACCTGCTGAACGGCGCTCCCCGGCCAGGCTGCCGTCGCCTACCTCTTCGCTGGCCTTCTCCTCCTCTCCTTCTTCTCCGCCCCTGTGCCCCCCCATCCCCCCCGCCTCCTCTTCCTCTCCCATTCCCCTTACCCCCTCTCCTCCACGGCCTGCAGCCCCGGGACTTCTCCAGAGCACCACACCGTTGGCTCAAAGGACCAGGCTCGCGTCCAGCCGCCTCCGCCGACGAGTCGCAGCCATGCCCGCTCCCGGACCTTCCTCTTCTCCTCTTCCTCCCCCTCCTCCTCCTCCACCGCCCTCCGGCTCGACACCCCCGCATGGGTTAGCCCGGGCCGACGCGGAGAGAAACGACGTGCTAGAAGCCAACCCCTTCTGGTCTGCCGCCCAACGGCGCAGGTTGGAGAGGATTTGGATTGACAGGCTGGGGACCATGCAACCCCTTGTTTTGAACGTTGGGGAGGGTCGGGGACCCCTGGGGAGCCGCCTGATGATGGCCCGTGCCAGCGACGCCACCGTGGCGTCGTTAATTGCTGACTGTCCTAACCCTAACCCTCTCCCACACCTGACCCTAACCCTAACCCCGACCCTCTCCCGGTCCTAAACCTAACCCTTCCCACCCCTGACCCTAACCCCCTCCCTTACCTAGCCCTTACCCTGACCCCGCCCCCTGGCCCTAAACCTAACCTCTCCCACCCCTGACCCTAACCCCAACCTCTCCCTTCCCTACCCCCCAAAGGCCCCCTTACATGACCTCCACCCCAGCCCCCGGCCCCCCACAAAGGATCCCCCTTTCTTATTTTTCTTACCATGTGTTTGTGTTTATTCTGCCCCCCTGCCCCAGCCCCCCTTCGTCCCCCTATTTTTTATTTTTCATACATTCCTATTTACAAACAATATTACTTTTAATATGGTTTCCAAATGCACCCTGTGTAATTATTCTATTGATGTCCTGTGCCTCCCCCTTCCCTGCCATTCTTATTTATTCAAGCGATCACGTTACCACATCATTCCTTAAAAGTGCTTTAATGTACTCTTCAAACCTCAACAGTACATTGATTTGACCCACTGTTTTAATAGGAACGCATGGTTTTGGTCTATTTGGCGACACCTGCTGACCACGGGGAACGAAAACACTCTGCGGCCATTTTGGTCCGAACTCTTTTAAGTTTTTCGGCTCAATTTGTAGCTTTATGTGTTTTGTTCTCCGCTGGTTCGTTTTGTGTTCTACTTTTACTATTTATCATCACACATTTGGATTTTTGTGACCTAATACCGCTCTTATTTAATGTAACACCACGGTTCTCCATGCTCCATCTCCTGGATGTTTGATGGTAGTACAACGTACACAAATAACATTGCTTACACGCTATGTTTTTATTGCGGTTTAATTCGACCTTACGATCGGCCCCCCTACTTTCACCAATTTATTCATTTACCCTCCCGGCTCCCCATTGACCCTTCCTGCGTCTTCCCCCTTTATCTAGGCCCTCAATTTAATTTATTTTATTCGTTTTTTATCGTTCTCCACCATCCCGTGTCCCCCAGTCCCCTCTCATTCATCTCCCATCCCCTACTCACCTGCTGCCTCCTCTTCCCTATTGTATATATGTAATTTAAAATGTATATATAATGCAAATAAGGATGCTTCTAATGTTTGAACAGTATTTACGGTCACATTATTACACATTTTATTATTCGGGGCACGTTCGATCTTTTATGTTTTTATTCTTTTCTGTTATTTGTTTTTTGTCCTCCACTGCAATAATTTAATGCAACGGGGTCATTTGATTATGTTTTTATTAAATTCTGTCGCGAGCTGTCAGTCCAACACCACCCGGTTTAGGGACAATCAGCGACCCCTGCTGGCGGCTCCGGAAGGTGCAGGCACCATGGTCCTCCTCACTCCACCTACTGGTGACAAAATTATGCTACATTGTTGCATTATTGCACAATTACATTTGAAAATTCAACCTCCCTATTGGCCCAATTCAAATCTCAAAGCTGTTTATCCTCCTTGTTTTTGTGCTGTCACATTTGTGCTCTGTTACCTCGGCTTGCGTGGATTCTCTGTCATAGGGTCTGTTTCTATTGCTACTAAATTTGTACCTGATGAAGTCAATTATTTGACGAAACGTCGTACTAGCATACAGCAGCCTAATTTCCTAAAAATAAATACGGATATTGGCTGGATCGCACTTGTCTTATTACCTTACAGTTTAGCTTAGCTTCATTCCGTTATCATTCGAGTTCCTGCACTGCTCGAAGAGAACCATGCATCCCAACGACCCCCTAACCAACGGTGAGTGGACCCTGGTCCAACGGGGACGTCGAACACGGACTCCTCGGGACCCCCACTACCCCCCACCGCTGATGAACCCCTCCGCGTGGGCTGCACCTGCCCCGGAGGCCCGCTTCTGTCATTTTGACAACAGACATGAATGCCTCTGGGCTCCACGTCATCCGTCTCCCAGGCGAGGCCTCTGGTGGCTACCGCGGCGTGCACTGGGTCTGCGCGTCCGCTTCCACCCATGGAGGCGCTGCGCGCCCCGGCTGCTCCGCGATCTGAGGACCCGGACTTCAGTCTGAAGAATCGCCTGATCCTGGCTGCCCTGAAGGCCTCTCACCACCTCGCCAACGCTGAGGGAAGAGTTCATTTTCGGTATACTAAATTGGAGATTTTGGAACCCTTTGTGCGAAAAGTTATCCCAATTGAATTGGGGCCCCCAAAATGAAGGGCACTTTGCCCCAAACTGAAGAAAGTGTCCGCTGCTGAATTCAGAACCGGTCACCCGGGGTTACTTTGGGGTCTTTGGACTGCGTCAACGTCATTTTTCCAATAGGGGGCCCTCTCAGACCATTAATGACCAAACATGTACTTTGTACTTCATGACGCATATGATATACGTCACCACACTCTCTCTGCTCCACTTCACCACTTTTTTCAAGGCGAGGATAAAAGCATAGAAACCACTATAAGTCAGGGCATGTGGAGAGTTTTAGTTATGTGCCATCTCTATGTGCCATCTCTGCCGAGTTCCAAGTGCGGGTGTGGTGACGTATATCATATGCGTCGAGAGCAGCGAAGAGCTGTAGTTCACAAAGCGGCCTCACATAAAACCTAAAATTATCAAACTTCTTTACAAATTGTTTTAGTTTTCTTTGCATGAAAAATTATCATTTAAATCCACAAACAACATATGTGTATCCAGGGCATATAAAGACTGGGACCAGAAAATAATTATTTTCTCTCCATTGACACCCATTCATATTTTTCGATCTCATAGGTCCCATGAGCTCTACCGGAAGGGGCGTGACTTCGCCACTCTATAGACGCTGTCAACTTCCGTTCAGCCAGACTAGGCAAAGTGTGACCCTGAACACGCCTTGCGATGTGGACCAACGTATCTATTTCACGCCTTGGCGTGATACCGGGTTGGTGTGTGTGTGTGTGTGTGTGTGTGTGTGTGTGTGTGTGTTTGTTTTGGGGTATATAAGGACAGATTTCAAGACATTTCAAAGAGTTACGAGGACCCTCCGGTATATGAGGACAGTTGGCTGTCCTCATAAAAATAAACCCTTTTAAACGTTTTCTCAGCATGTTTTAATACCCAAAAAGTGGTTTTCTCAAAAGTCCTTATGTACCAAAAACCGGACATATTTTGTATATTTGTGTGTCCGCCACTGCCCCTATCGGTGGTCGGGGTCCCTGCATGCTGCGACACACAAGCGCGGGAAATTATACACAAACGCGGGAGATTATACACAACGCGCGAAATTAGACGCTAACTCAACACTGCGCATGCTCATTTTGATGGCTGGATAGAAGAGAGCTACTACGTCTGTAATCACCAGATTCATTTGCTGGGAGTTCTGGACATGCACGTTGTGGAGAGCAGGTAAGAAATGGTAAATGGAAATGGTTTGGTAAGCCTAACACTATTGTATTTTAGAGCATTGCTAGATTGCTAGCAGCTAGCTGAAAACATATTTTGTTTTTGAGTTCTTTTCATCAGAGGCGTCAGACTTTTACTAACGTCAATTCCGCTAGCAAACTACATTAAAACGTTGCTATTTATGCTTAGCATTAGCTTGGTAGAACGCTTAGCCTAAACCACGAACGGCACAGTGGTATTGAGGGAGGGGGAGAGGGGGTTACAACGGTGACTATAAATGTTGTTCAACTTTATTTGAAGTCTGAATTGTTCCAGTTTCTCTGAAGAGGTAGAGGGACGCGCCCATCTAGAAAACTAATGGACTAAATATTAAGTAGCCCAACATTAACTCCCACGTGAGGAAAGTATAGCCAGAGGTTATGGCTTGGCAAGCTTAATGTCCAGCGCTAGGGTTGTGCCGATGGACGAAATCGTCCATCGTGATGGCCGGGCTGACCGACATCACGATGGAGAGCCACCATCGTGATGCCCCCCCCCCCCCCCCCTCCATCAGACAGACACTCATCCTCCTAGTCTCTTCTATAGTTAAGCTAAAAACGTTGCAGGGATTGCTCTGTAAATTTAATTAAGAATATATCTAATGCATATGCATGCTATTTTAAATACGGTAGCCTATGCCAGCGACGGGACTTCCGCGATCTGATCGCATTTCTCGAGGCAGATTACAGTGCCATGTCGCCAAACTATGACTGTGCGCCTGGAGAAGATGTACAGCGAAGCAGCAGCCTCGCCCCGTGAGATCCTGTCCTTAACGGAGAAAGTTGCCATCATCACCGATGCTTGGAAAGCGTTGACTACGGAGGCGTATGCCTACGGGACCGAGACCGTTCACTTTTTCACCGACTGGGTTGTGCAGAGTGCGATCCTGTAGACCCGCTCAATGCCAGAGGGGCACACTGCGGAAAACATGTTCGGCTAACATTTTTCGTTTCCAAATATTTATTTAAAAACGAAAATATCTGTTTTAGTGCCTGTGTGTTAAATTAAATGTTTTTATATCTTAAAAAAAATCCGTTGCAATTAGGAGGCGCGCAGCATCAATATCTTAACTAAAAAAAGTTAGTCGGCCAACGCAGACACATTGTCATTTAGTATCTGAGCATACTGTTTGAATATCCATGGTATTAGTGAGATGAAAAGTAGCGAAGTTGTGTTGTAGTTTACATTTTTGTTCTTAATTTCCTTAGTAACTTCCATCATGCCACGGAGAACTCCCCTGCACGATGCCACTAATCACATCCTTGCAGGAAGAGACAAGAATTCAATGTTAGAAATCAAATATATTAATCCAGTTAAAGGTGAGTGACTTTGCCATACTGTACAGCAGGGTTCCCCAATTAGTTTTTCCAGAGGGCCAATTTTGGTCAAACATGCCATGCCAAGGGCCGAAATGTCGTTTCATTTTTCTAATTCGCCATTTTTAGGTGAAAATTTAGCTTTAATTATAATTACTGTTTTAGCGATAATGCAGGAGGGCTAGATCAATTAGGTTTAAATAGCATCCAGCTTCGACTGGAGGGCTTCAATCGCTTCGTACATGTCAGCAACAGTGTGGTTCTTGCCTTTTAGCTGCAGGTTAAGGGGATTCAGATGAGACATGATGTCACACAAAAAATTAACATCTGCCAACACCTTGGCGTCAGCCCGCCAGAAATTCGTGGGCTTTTGGGCTCTGCAGGCTGGATAAAAATGACACAAGTTCATCACGCAGGTCGCACACCCTCTCCAACACACGGCCTATACTCAGCCAGCGAACATCGTTGTGCAGCAACAGATCTTTGTGTTCAGCTGACATTTCCTCGGCACCTGCTTTCATAGCTGCATTTTTGTTTTGATTTTTTCCTCTTGATTTAAGATTTCACCAGCCATGTGAATTGCAAATTGTTTAATGAACTCTGCATCAGCAAAGGGCTTCTTTGCTTTATCAAGCATCCAGGAAACATGCAATGAAGCAGCTGTTGCGCTCTCTTGTGCCGATGCCGTTTTGCATATGGTTAAAACTGACCGCTCGTATGATGTCAACATGCTTGCAATCTTTTGTTTGCGTTGCTCAGATGTTTCTGGGAAACTTCCATTAAAGCTGGCAGCATGCAAATTACATGTTTCTTTCATCAATTTTCAATCCACTGATTTTTGACTAAGTTTTCAGTCTATGACTATTGTACAAACATCAATATAAATTAAAGTTGTTAATAGTATTTAAATAATATCTTAGTTAATAGTGGGCCTGTCTGTTGCTGTATTCTAATAATAATAATAATAATAATACATTTAATTTAGAGGCGCCTTTCAAGACACCCAAGGTCACCTTACAGAGCATATAGTCATCATACATTTTTTAAAAAGCAAGACATTGTGGAAAAAATAAATAAATAAATAAACATAAGCAATAAGAAATAAAAAAAATTCACACTTCACACTTAATTCTACACTTGGACATGTATTCATTATTGTACATGAGGAATTGAAACGTTGCATTGTAGCAATTTATAGGAATAATTCAGTTTTATGTGATTATTTGCAGTGCTGAGTTGTATCCAATGGATAGTCTGCTACCCCTGTTACTCTAATAAGGTTGTGTCTGCAGGTCGTGGTATCTTCACTTTAGCTGTTTTCAATCAAGGAGACTTTGTGGCCGAGTATAGAGGGGAGCTCATTGATGCAGCCGAAGCTGAACATGGACGTAAACTGTACCACAATGCATGTTCGATCTTCATGTTTGACTTCACATGGAAGCAGAAGACATGGTGGTAGGCTCAGAATGACTAATACTGTATGTTTAGATTACTATAGTGAGAAGTCAGGATTTCTGAAGTAAAGATCTCATGTTGTACATTAACTTGCATCAACTGTGCATCAAACATCTATACTAGTATTGGATGTTGGCATTAGTGTACTGTAGTTGCTTACAAATTGATGTACAATTCAAAATTGTCACTATAAACGTCTGATTAGTGCATGATGTTTGTACATTTGCAGCATTGATGGAGCACTTGAAGATGGGTCATTTGGACGACTGGTAAACGATGAGCACAAGGCACCAAATTGCAGAATGAAGTTGATCGAAGCAGATGGGAAGCCACATCTCTGCCTTTTTGCACTGAAGGAAATTATGGCAGGAACTGAAATCACTTATGACTATGGTGGGAAAGAATGGCCCTGGCGTAAAGAGGTGGGTCATTTTGATTTTTTTCCCCTATGAATTGGTGTCAAGGTTTAAAAATATAGCCTATAGTTTGACATCTTGATAAAAATGAAATCATCTCTTTGTGTTAAACTGTGTCAGTTTCATGATGCCACAGAGATTACACAATACCTATCGCTTGTTAGTGCCAACAATCATAACCAAAAAACAGAAGTCACTGCTTGGTGAGAAGTCACGTCTTGGTGGTCTTCAATCTGGTTTTTAGTCAATCGTGTCTCTCTCCCAGATGATAACAGCAAGCTTATCTGAATGTTTTGTAGATTCCCCCTACTGTTACAAGCACTGCTGCCCAAGAGTCTATCAAAGACCGTTTCCAAGCACAAATCATGCCATCCACAGTCTGTATTGAAGGTCAGTGACTGTTTGACTAAATGTTTTATCTAGTTGTCAATGGTGTGCAATAGACGATTGAGAAAGATTTTTGCCACATATGGCCATGTTTACTGAGATGTTTTTTACATTAGTTATGGTGGCCGTATAAACATATTGTATCTATAAAGAATGTGAACCAGCGACAGTGTGGTTGCTTCCAGAGTGATGCACAACCCCACCCTCCCTGGCCTTCTTCATATTCTTTCCTGTATTCTACAGAGACCAGAGAAAGACCAGAAGTCCAGTACTGCAATATGACATCAGGCAGCTCTGCTTGTGAGGTAAGGTTGAATACGGCTGTTCCATTGTTTTACAATGGTTAAGGAAAGAAGTAGGTCACAACACAAAGCATCACCATCTACACCTGGCATAGTTTTATTGAACGAGGGCACAGGAAAATGTAGTGAACTATTCGTAAACAACAATTCTTCCGCAAAATATATTTTCTTTAGCTGAATTGTTGGCAAGTAATTCACGAATGCAGACAGCGTAACTTTTCTAAGGTGTACTAACATAGAACAAAATGCAGAGATGTGATGGGATTTCACAACAGGATCAAATGTGATCCAGCCGATCATATTCAAGGGTCATTTTAAATTGTTTTAGTCAGTTCAACTGTACAATAACACAATTGTGTAATTGATGTCCAAGTTCACATGTGCATTTTTCTGTTTAACTTGTTTAGACACAACTCAGTGGTGCAAGCTTCCCTTCTGGCCAACACTCCGGTGCAGAGCTTAGTGACCACGCCCATGACTTGGAACCCGATGTTTTCTCTACAGACTTATTCAGAGGTGAGTCCCTGCTTGAAGAAACGATAGTTATGTTATTATAACTCTAGTTCTATGATTGTAGGCTACGCCGTCTAGGCTTCGCCTTATGGGCTTGTCCCGTGCGCGCGCTTGCGCGCGCTGAAAATTCAAACTATGCACCTATCAGCGTGGGCACCGCCCACATTTCCCACGGTATCGTGTCTATATAACGCAGTGTATACCGTCGCTCATCCTCCACGCTTTTCTTTCAGCATTTGGAGGGTACAGCAGGTGGGAAACTAGACGGCTACGCCTACAATCATAGA
This sequence comes from Gadus morhua, assembly GCF_902167405.1. Taxonomy (NCBI): domain Eukaryota; kingdom Metazoa; phylum Chordata; class Actinopteri; order Gadiformes; family Gadidae; genus Gadus; species Gadus morhua. The sequence continues at coordinate 1,123,030 of NC_044054.1, forward strand.
ACTAGAGTTATAATAACATAACTATCGTTCTATTTCATGTAGGCTACGCCGTCTAGGCTTCGCCTTATGGGCTAAGGTGAAGCTGCGAGCGGAGCCCGATCAATGTACTCCTGCTGGACCCCAGTCAAAACGACCTAAGTCACCAGAGCACATTAAGACTCAAAAAGCCAAGGAAGTGTAAAACACAACAGCTTTATAAAAACTAATTCCTCCTAGATCAAGCAAGGCAATGATCAAGGGAGAAAAAAGTGAGTCTGTAAAGACTCCGGCTCTATTCCGTGCTTCATGGAACCCATGAAAAGGAAAAGAAAACCAGAGCAACACGGTTTCCATTAGGTCCGCTACCACCGGGGGCGGAGCTACGGAATTCGGCTCTTCAATAATGGGACTCTCTCGGCCGTTTCTTATTTGAAGAAAACGGCGGGAGTGCCTCACTGGTAAACAAAACCACCAGACAATTGGCGAGCCAATAGAAAACCCCCTAGCCTTGTTTTTCATTTGAAAAAAGGTGGGAGAGTAAGAGACTGGTAATCAAGACCAACTCGCCAGCCGGCGAGAGGAAATCCAACCACGCCGCTTTAAAGAACATGTCTATATTCTTAAGCCGTAAAAGGGGTCCCGGACTCTAGCACAGAGTTGCCGAGTGAGCCCCTGGACATGTCTAACATGTAAAAACGGACAAAGGGGCCGGGGGAAGACCAAGACGCAGCCGCGCAGATGTCTTCCACAGAAACGCCCTTGAGTAGAGCCGTTGAAGCGGCCACGCTCCGTGTGGAGTGAGCTTTAACGCCCAACGGTGGCGCCAAGCCCTGCCGAGAGTAGGCTAGGCAAACACCCTCACATACCCAGCGAGAAAACCGCTGCTTAGAGAGAGCGCGGCCCCTGCTAGCGTCGCTATAACACACAAACAACTGTTGTGTGGAGCGGAACGCTGCCGAGCGATTCACGTACATAGCCAACGCCCGAACCGGGCACAGGAGATGCAACTCCGCCTCCGCCTCACTAGAATGAGGCGGGGGGTGAAAAGCCTTAAGCACAATATCCCTCGACCGAAAATAACTATTAATGTTCTTCGGGAGGAACGCAGGATTAGGTCTGAGCAACGCGAAGGAGCTGTCCTCGTTTAGCAACAAGCAACTCGGGCTGACAGACAGAGCGGTTAGCTCACCGGCCCGCTTGGCAGAAACCAAGGCCAACAAGAGCGCCGTCTTGAATGACAGGGCATCCAAAGGGGCCTGGGAGAGAGGCTCGAAAGGATCCCTGGACAATCCGCGCAACACGGTGGGGAGATCCCAGCGTGGTGTAAGCACGCGTGAAACAGGCCTAACCCGTCTAGCCCCACGCAAGAATCTCTTGACCAGTGGATGGCTGAAGATCGGTCCACCATCACAGCCTGCATGGCCAGCCGAAACGGCTGCCGCATAGACCTTGATAGTGGAGAAGGCCAAACCTTTTTCCAATAAGTTTTGCAGAAACGAAAGCACGCTTCCCACCTCGCATTGAGATGGGACAGCGTGGTTCGTCTCACACCAATTAGAGAAGGCGCACCACTTCGCCGCATAGAGGGAAGAAGTAGAAGGCGCACGAGCACTCTGAATAGTGTTGATAACCGTCTCAGGCAAACCTTTGCCCTGCAGGATCAACCTCTCAGGAGCCAAACCAACAGCCGTCCCGAGACATCGGGCGGGTGGTGCACCGTCCCGTGGGCCTGTGAAAGCGCATCCGGCCTGAATGGTACTGGCCAAGGCGCCGACCGCGAGAGCGCGGCAAGCTCTGGAAACCACAGAGCTGCACGGTTCTCCGGGGCCACTAATATCAGGGACAGTCTCTCCTGTCTGACCCGTTCCAGAAGAGGAAGGATCAGCTGGAGCGGGGGAAACGCATACAAGAGAGCCCGCGGCCAAGGTGTGTGTGCCAACGCATCTACCCCCAACGGGGGAAGATCCCGAGGGCTGAGGGAGAACCACCACCTGCAGTGCGTGTTCTCCCGGGACGCGAAGAGGTCCACCTGCGCTGTCCCGAACCTCTGCCAGATCAGTCTGACAATGTCGGGATGTAACCGCCACTCGTCTCGGCGGGGACCGCCTCGAGACATGAGGTCCGCCCCAAAGTTCTGGGCGCCCGCGATATGCAGGGCTCTCAGACTGCGGAGATACTGATGAGCCCAAAGCCAGAGCTCGACCGCCTTTCGGTGGAGAGCAGGGGAGAGGATTCCCCCCTGTCTGTTGATGTACGCCGCCGCCGACACGCTGTCTGTCCTGATCAGAACGTGGCGGCCGCGCACCAGGTGAAAGAAATGCAACAGCACTTTCCTCACAGCGTCGAGCTCCAACACATTTATGTGTGCTGTAGGGGGCGTGCGCCACTCGTCTCCGACCGAGTGAGAGAGGCACGTTCCTCCCCAACCCGTCAACGAGGCGTCCGTGAAGACCACTACGTAGGACGCCACCCTGCCCAGTGGAACACCCTTGAGAAGGGCGGAGGGTCCTTTCCAATATTCCAGGTCTGGCGACACCGAACGGGGGACGAGGAGCACCCTGAGCTTGTGTCGCCTGGGGTCCAACCGTTGGCGAGCAAACCACCGCTGGAGTCTGCGCATAAAAAGCAGACCCAGGGGGACCACGGGGTGGGCAGCTGCCATCAGCCCCAACAGGCGCATGGTGGACAGTGCGGTCACGTTTCTGCGAACGTGAAAACGGGAGAGCGCCGACAGGATGGCGTCTCGCCGAGGAGGCGAAAGCATCGCAGTCATGGTGGCTGAGTCTAGGCAAAGCCCCAAGTAGACTGTCTGCCGGCTGGGGAGCGGGGAGCTCTTCTCCCAGTTGATGGCAAAACCCAGGAAGGAGAGATGGTTTATCACCAACATGGTGTCCCTTCTCGCGGTCTCTTCTGAGTTGCTCAGAATAAGCAGATCGTCTAGGTAGAAGAGAATCCTCTTTCCCTGACGTCTGAGCGGTTCCAACGCCGTCTCCACACACTTCGAGAAGGTGCGCGGCGCCAGGGAATAGCCGAACGGCAGACACTGGTACTCGTACGCCATCCCCATAAAGGCAAAGCGGAGAAACTTCCTGTGCGCCTGCCGAACAGGGACGTGGAAGTAAGCATCCTTGAGATCCAGGGATGTGAACCAATCGTCCTCTCTCACACACCGGAACAATGCTCCGACCGTGAGCATTCTGAACTTCCTCGTGGCAACGAATCTGTTGAACACGCGAAGATCCAGAATAGGTCTCATTTCCCCTGACTTCTTGGAAACCAGGAAGTAGCGGGAATAAAAACCTAGGTGAGACTCGTGGGGGGGAACGACAGTGATGGCCCCCTTTACCAAGAGACGTGCCACCTCTGCTGCCAGAGCCGTGCTCGCAGCCGGGTCCCGTAGCGTGGTCTCCACCAACCCCATAAAGGGTGGGGGACGACGCTTGAACTGTATGGGATGGCCCCATCTCAACGTGGTGTCCAACCACGATGGCAGAACGCACCGCTCTTGCCAACACGCATAGCGGTTGGAGAGAGGGCGAGCCGACAGCTGAGGAAGACCGTCCAGGAATAACCCGTATTCCTCTGCCCCTACCGCCTTCACACTGCGTGTGGACCAAGGGGGGCTTCCCACGAAAGGGAGGAGGCTCAGCGAGCGTAGGAGACGTACCACAACTAGCAGTTGTAAAAACAACGAGCTGTCTAGACGTCGCGCTCGTGCCCGCTGAACAGGGAGCGAGCCGTCCGGCCGCAGCACCTGTGCGCATGCGCTGTCCGCAGGCTGTAGCCACAGCGCGCGGACCCATCTCCTCACCTATAATGTGGGGAACCAGGAGACCGTGCAACGAGTCTCTGATCCGTCCACGAGGCTCCAAAGGACGCCGCTTCTTAGAAGCAGGTGAACCAGAGGCCATGTGAACACGCCGTCCGACCGCCACCCTACAGCCACCGGGCTGAGAGGGGGAAAGAGGCAACATGGAGGAGCGCACCACAAGCGTAGGGCGCAGGTGGCCTGGGGAATATCGCTCTTTAGGTACCATGTACTGCCGTTCGGCCGAACGGTCTTTACTCTTTTCTTTAATAGGGAAAGAAAAAGTAGGAGCAAGCGTCCGGAACTTCCCGGTCCGTGCCGCTGCTGCTCTCCCCGTGCGCGGCGGCTGCGGCTGCTGCACCGGGGCTGGAGTCGGAGGCGGCCCCATGGAACGCTGGGACCGGCCTAGACCCCGCTTCCTCTCAGCCTGCTGGCGGGAGGAGCCCGTGAGAATCGTCCCGAACCGGGAACGATCCTCACGGACTGACTGCTGGTGCGCGAGCACCTCGGAGAACCTGGGACCAAATAGGCCATCCGGCGCTAGTGGACCCTGGACGAGGCTGGCCCGCTCTCGTTCCGGCACCGCAGTGTGGGAGAGCCATATGACCCTTTGAATCATGGTAGCCCACGCCATATGCTGGCCGGCCGAAACGGCTATCGGCTGGCATAACTGGAGGATGGCGCTGGAAAAGCGGGAAACCGCCAGCCATCTCGCGGCTTCCTCCGGGCCGTAGGCCTCCCTGTCAGCCGACAAGGAGACCATGGCAGAGGAGAGCAGGGCGATGTTGTTGACCGCCGCCGCGGATTGAGAGGCACAAACGAACACCCTGTCCGTTAGGCCGACAATCTGCTTCTGGAGGCGGTCGGGGGGCAGCGGCTTTTCGTTAAGGAGCCATCCGGCGCCCGGACAGAGAAGCGCTGCCAGGGGAGGCTCCAGACGAGGGATCCCCCTCGCCTGAGCATCGGCCCACCCCTCCACGTTGGTGAAATCCGTGTAGGATCTTACCGGAGCCTTCAGGGTCGAAGGGTCCTCACCGGCAGCAATAAACAAGTGCTGCAAAGGCGGGAACAAGGGGCACTGGGTAACCCGCCGGGAAAAAGATGGGGTGCGAAAGCACTCGCCCTGCATATCGTCAGATACGGGGGCGAGAGGCGGGGCCGGCATGGGAATCCCTTTGATGGCCGCCGCCTCACCCATGATCTCCCGGAAGAGATCGGTCATCCGGCGCGGACCCTCGTGTTGTATGACGGTGGCGGTTGTAACCCGAGAGCGGGAAAAACCGGACGCCGAGTCGCCGAAGACGTCGTCCAGGGAGGCGTCGATGATGCCATCGTCGACGTCAGGTCCGAATAGGTCGATGGCGTCAGCCATTTCCACCGCAGGGGAAAAGAAGAGATGCCTGGAGAGGATCCCCTCTTCAGGCAGCTCCCGGCAGGCGACACAGGAGACGGGGGCCGCCATAGCAGCCGCGGCGTGGTCGGCGCCGAGGCACCAAAAGCACGCCAAGTGCCCGTCACCCGGTGCCAGGGAGGCGGGACAGGAGGCGCATAGGAGTCCTGAAAAGGACCTAGCTCTAGGAGCGCTCTCAGGTGGCCCTGAAAAGGGCCGTTTGTCCGCGGCCTCGCCCGAGCCGCTGCCACCGGCTTGGGAGATCCGTGTTGAAGTTCTCATCTTCTTAATAGTAGTTCTCAATTTCTCGCTGATAAGCACAAGTGCTGAAAGAAAAGGGAGGATGAGCGACGGTATACACTGCGTTATATAGACACGATACCGTGGGAAATGTGGGCGGTGCCCACGCTGATAGGTGCATAGTTTGAATTTTCAGCGCGCGCGAGCGCGCGCACGGGACAAGCCCATAAGGCGAAGCCTAGACGGCGTAGCCTACATGAAATAGAACAATGCCTGGTACATACTAGGGTCTTGCAAGGCACTGTGCATTCATGTCCTGTGTTCTCTTCAACAGACACCGAATGGAGAGCAGAGTCATCCAGTCCCACACCAGACAGTCCAGCGCATGAGGTTAGTTTGAATTTAGCTGTTTATTTTGGGATGTATGAATGTTTAGAAATGATGTAGTTTCGTAAGGGTTATATTTATCAATGAATTACAATTATACCGCAGGTACAGTCTGAAAATCTTTGTCGGTACAGATAGTCATCACTTAACACTTTTTCCCCTGTCTACATCATTTTGAGTGTCATACACTTAAGGGTTTGAGTGAAATGGACACTGTACCAGTTGATGCCTGTTCATCTTTGCATATTGCTGTTCATTTTTTAGGTGCACTGTGTCAGAGGTCAAAGTGACACTTCTTCTGCGAAAGAGGGGATTGGAGAAGTTGGTGTCCAGCACCTTGCTGTGTTCTCAGCAGACCTTGGCAGTGGTCAGTTACAGTTTTGAGTAAATGCTGTTAATTTCTGGCAATGCATGTCATGCCTGCCAAGGGGTTGCAGCATGAAAAATGTGGCGATATCAGGCCATTTTTCTATGTCTTGATGGACATTTTGAGTAGAATATCATCTGTCAGGGATGTGAGTTGAGTATGTTATGCCTATATGCGGTTTTATGACTTGAGGAAAGTCGAGCACTGAATCTCCCTTTGTTCTCTTGTACAGAGACCGATTCAAGATCAGGGTGTCAATCATCCAGAGCTGCGCCAAATGAATCTGCTTGTGAGGTGAGTTTGAATTTACCTGTGTTTTGAAATTGACCAATGGTTAGAAGTACTGTGATGACCATGGAACACAATTTTCAGTGTTTTAGTAAACATCTTGCAGCTACAGTGGAAATGTCCTCTATTCAGTATTGATGGTTTTACTAACCATGGTGTCCCCCCCAACACTGTTTTTTTCTGAGTGCACCATACACTGGGAGTTCAATAATGGAAATGTCTTCTATTCAGTATGGATGGTTTTACTAACCATGGTGTCCTCTCAACACCGCTTTTTTTCTGAGTGTGCCATACACTGGGAGTTCAATAATGCAAGACTTAGAGTTTGATCAAGGATTTCATTAAAAGTCCAAAGGACAGTGTCCTTGCATACCATGAGGTTGTCTGTGTTACAAACTGTCCTCACATAACATGAATATTCCCCTGTCTCACATACAGATGTAGAAACTACAGCACTTGCTTGTAAAGTGGCTAGTTAAGGAATATCGTTTTTTTCTCTTTAATACACATTCTTACTTGTGGCATCAATATGTACCTATATGGTGCATTGTCAGCTGTTACCTGCGGCTTGATGCTGAAATTTGTTATGCAGTGACATGCCTCCCTTATCCAAAATGATTGCTAAATCTTATTGAATATTCTGTCTTTGCACATACTGTATGGAGTATTCCCATCTGTACCAGTTGATGCCTGTTAATCTTTGCATATTGCTGTTCATTATTTTTAGGTGCACTGTGTCAGCGGTCAAAGTGGCACTTCTTCTGCGAAAGAGGGGATTGGAGAAGTTGGTGTCCAGCACCAGGAGGTGTCATCCCCTGTGTTCTCAGCAGACCTTGCCAGTGGTCAGTTACAGTTTTTAGTAAATGTTGTTAACTTCTGGCAATGCATGTCATGCCTGCTAAGTGGGTTGCAGCATGAATAATATGGCGATATCAGGCCATTTTTCTATGTCTTGATGGACATTTTGAGTAGAATATCATCTGTCAGGGATGTGAGTTGAGTATGTTATGCCTATATGTGGTTTTATGACTTGAGGAAAGTCGAGCACTGAATCTCCCTTTGTTCTCTTGTACAGAGACCGATTCAAGATCAGGGTGTCAATCATCCAGAGCTGCGCCAAATGGCTCTGCTTGTGAGGTGAGTTTGAATTTACCTGTGTTTTGAAATTGACCAATGGTTAGAAGTACTGTGATGTTCCATGGAACACAATTTTCAGTGTTTTAGTAAACATCTTGCAGCTACATTGGAAATGTCCTCTATTCAGTATGGATGGTTTTACTTACCATGGTGTCCCCCCAATACTGTTTTTTTTCTGAGTGTGCCATACACTGGGAGTTCAATAATGGAAATATCTTCTATTCAGTATGGATGGTTTTACTAACCATGGTGTCCTCTCAACGCAGTTTTTTTTATGAGTGTGCCATACACAGTAATGTTCAATAATGCAAGACTTAGAGTTTGATCAAGAATGTCATTCAAAGTCCAAAGGACAGTGTCCTTGCATACCTTGAGTTTGTCTGTGTTACAAACACGTGCACAGATTTTTCCAGGGGTTTTCCAGATAGTCCAGGGTTAATCAACCTATTTCCTTGCAGTTTGAGGTTATGTACTGCTGTGGCTAGGAAGAAGAGAATAATCAGTTTCCTTGCCCCTATCAATTAGTTACCTGCTGTTTTGATAGTGGTCTGTTTTGTAGAACATTTTTTTATTCTTCTTCCTACCTACAGCACTCACTGTCTTCAAACAACAGGGCTGTAGGTTGATTTACCCTGGACCTGGAGTTTAACTTTTAGGGCCCTATCTTGCATCCGGCGCAAGTGACTTAGTCACTGGCGCATGTGTCGTTGCTAGTTTACAATTTTGCCGTTTCTGAATACCATTGCGCTACTGACCAGGAAATACCTGGTTTAAAGTCAGTGGCGCGTTGTTCAGATGCTATTTTAAGGGCGCATGCATACGGATTGCTTGTGCACGTCGCGCATACACTTTGCTTCTCCCATCTACCTAGCCGCACATTCTTGGTAAATTATTTGGGAAAGAACAGCTGATGCAGCGGTAATAAGTTGTACTTTTAAATCAATGCATCTGCAAACACCGTACAACAAACACATATTTTCTTGACAGAGACATCGTGTAGGCCTACATGCCCATAACTTTTAGGATTGATGAGTATTTGATCGTGAAAAACATTGTTTTACCGCGAGTGAGTGTTAAAAAGAATGAATGAATGCGGGCGCGCGTGTTTGCTCTGTTTAAACACACGCAAACTAAACACGTAACGCATAATACAATCAATGGCAATGTCTATTACCGCGGGGACACATGCATATTAGGATAGCATACAATACTGATAAGAAACAATGTTTATAATGTATTGCGTATATCATTAAATAGAACCACAGTTACCGCATATCATATGTTATATCATATACGTTTTCTTTGCCGAAATTTATTTGAGGACTCAGTATTTCTGAAGTTGTGGAAGAAAACCCCTTATTCCATGTGTGAATTAGGCCATATTATTTGGCAATAAACTGAGCCATTTGCAGTTTGAAATTCATGTGCATCTGTCTCATCGGAGACTGCAGACGCGCTGTCAAAATATCAACTTGTCCGATTCAAATGCGCTCATGGCTCTTAAACGGGATGGGAGCTGGCACTCTCATTGGTTTGTTGGACGTTACGCCCAAACCACACCTATGGGTAACTAGGCTGCTTCAGACCAACCCTTTTGACACTTGCGCCGTGACGCAAGTGTCATTTATCCGCCTGTAAAATAGCGATAGCGCTGTAGAACCGCCCACAAAGCTACTTGCGCTTTGCGCTTCCCACTTGCGTTTCAGACCGTTAAAATAGGGCCCTTAGTGTTAAGCCAAGCCATTGATTGGTAGAGATCCCTGTTGCCATTTCTTTTTTTCTTTTCTTTTTTTACAAATAATAGAAGTTAAGCAGGGTAAATCTAAATTTGGCTTTGGACACAGGTTCCGAAACTAGATGTGTTTGTGTTTTTTAAATGCCAGATGAAGGTTTACTTCATTATTTAGAGGAATGGTCTCCTTTGCCATCATCACAAGAGAAGCATATCTTTCTCTTTTGTGTGTGTGATCAGTGACACCCCAACAGTTAGCTAAACATAAGTCACAGGAATTTAATAGATATGCTTCTATATTATAAAAGTAACTTCTTTCCCCCTTTTCATCTCTCCTGATGGATTTGTAGAAAAGTTTGTGTGAAAGAAAAACAATTAATGATATAATTTGTGTGTGTAAAGGTTTTATATTTATTTCATGTTTTGAATTTTTTTGTCACAGTGTACAATCCATAAGCTGGTTTTTGAATCGGTGAGGATTGACCAATGCTGGATATGCCATTCACCTTTCACATCTTTCAGATGGCACGGTGTAAGATGCAAACGTAAGTGTGTTATTCATCTTCTCCTAATTAATGTATTTCTCAGTATAAGTAGTTTCATTTCATGCCATCGGTCAGTTCCAGACTCGCACCTATAAAGCATAAAAACATTTTGATTGAATATTTTATCAGTTCATACCATTGCGGTAGAAAACACTGGAGTAGTAGATACTATGATGTACCAGTCAAGTGAGTTTGCAAATTGAGGCACATGGCAGATAACCGAGAGCATACCTCCAAACTATTCGCCTTTTGGCAAATTTTACCGGTTTGAAATTAAAATAGGCCATTTACATGAAGCAAATTAGTTTTTTTATTGGGGGGTCAGCGAGTCGGAGAAGCCGCATCACAAATCTATCAGGCAGGGTTTCCTAATGCCTGGAGACTTTCGCCTTTGGATGTTGAATAAGTCCTTAATTCCTTTGTTATTATCTTTTATATTATTAGGCTATCTATATTGTCCTATTGTTCTTTGTTGATTAGACTTAGACCTAAGTTAGGCTACAACCTTAAATCCTCGCAAATGTTTCGTTCTTTCATGAGGTTCGCTGCAGCTCAGCTAAATCTGTCTTTCATGGACTTTATTCATTTGCGTGACTCCGAAATAAAATTACAACTCATAGATGAGTTGTTTTCAATGTTAATGCAATCGCACAACAAGCGAAATACCACTGTTTGAATTGTTGTATAGACAAATTCCAACAAGCTCATATTTGCGACGTTACCAATGCAAATAACACAGTTCTTGGTTTGATGCGCTACGTGAACATAGGGCAATGTTTGTGCTTCTTCGTCAGCATTATTAAAGATTAGCTTGGCTGAAAAGCATAATGCACACGTTTCATTTTGTCTACGTTTCATTATGTCTAAGTGAGTATCAACACAATGAAAATGCCCTCAAGTCCGTGGTGCATTCAGGTCATTGATGAAGTCATTTTGTAATTACACATATGCTCACAAACTTCGAAGATGATGTAAAACCCTTCGACTTTCAACTTTTTCTAACTTTGTGCCTTCCAATAAGTAACTGGGTCTTTCTTTACGCATCTGATAATAGATCGATTGGGCTTTTCAAGTGGACTTCAAATTTAGTTTGACTAATTGAGATGATAAATATACTGTGTATATATAAGGTCATGATGAACAAAAACTTCAGGCCTAATAAATCCAGAACTAATTCAATAGCTCCACCAAGCAATTGGCAATCCAAATGCTTGTAGGTGTCTCCACACCTTTCCAATTACTTTCCTTTTATTCTCACAAGCCTTATTAATTAATGTAGGATAAACATTTCAGCATTTCTGTTCCACATTAGACCATTCTGCCAGAAATCTTTGGGCCAAGGATGCATTCTGAAACATAGCCTATATGGCCTCACACCTTACCACATTATGCATTAAAAAAAAGAATCAGTGTTTGGTCAGGTCAGGCTACTAATGTGTCTGTTTTTACAGTAACAATTTATAATCAGAATCTCAAATCTCTTGATTGTAAGGAGGATGCCATATGTCATATTTATAAGTTTAATTCTGTTTGTATCTGTCTAGAAATACCATCAGAATGCACCATTTGAACCTTCATCGTAATTTTTCAAAACATTCTGTTTTTCATTCTGAAATCACTTCATGCTTCAGTTTTCAGTTCACTGTATGCTTATGTTTAGTAGTGTTAGTGAATTTAATGTGTGATGTGTGGGATCACTACATACTTTTTTAACTTTGACTTTGAATGGGTAATGTAAAGGCTCTGCCACTCCAGTGAATTCTACCTTAATGGTCAAACCTGTGTAGTTTTTGTCTATATGGAACATTTTAGCCATCACTCAAACTGTGCATTTGTACTGAACAGTTCATTTGGTAGCATTTCTTAATTGTGTATGTTTCATTAGTGTGAAACTTATGCCAATTGCATACTCATTTTCTTATTAAATGGAATATCAATTGTTGTCTAATGCTGTGGTTTGTCTAATTTTGTCTGTGAAGAATGCCGTGGTGTGTGGCACAAAATCTGCCTCCAGAAATCCTCAGAAGACTGGGATATATCAGATGTAAGTACATTGAAGTATAATACGCTTAATATCAATATGATGGCTCTTAGCAGTTTGTTTTTGACATCCATCCTTCCCATGTGTATTTCTGTTGTTTAAAATATGCTGTATTTAATTAATTAATGAATTTAATAATACTTTACAGGATGATGTCTCATCCGATGATGAGTACATCCCAGATTCTGTATCGGATTCAGAAAGCTCAGGAACAGAGGGGAGTGTCGAGTTGGCTGTACCATCCAAGAAGTCCCATACCAATACACCTGATTTAGTTACTTTTGCTGAACTGGCCCCCGAACCAGAACCAGAAAGCTCAGAGTCTGTATCGGATTCAAAAAGCTCGGGAACAGAGTTGAGTGTCGAGTTGCCTGAACCATCCAAGAAGTCCCATACCAATATGCCTGATTTCGTTACTCTTGCTGAACCAGAACCCGAAAGCTCAGAGTCATACCTGCAGAAAACAAAAGATGCAAGTACCAAAAAGGGTACTGTGGATATTCTTGGCCAATGTAAATCCCCAACCAAATCAGGAAAATTCCTTAAAAGCCAAGTCAATTATTGTTTTGTATGTGAAAAACCTCAAACAAAATTTGCACGTCATCTTGAGAAGCATGTAAATGAAAACGCTGAAATCGCACAGGCACTCCAGTTCCCCAAATCATCTAAGGACAGAAAGGTTCTTCTTGAGAAATTCCGAAACCTTGGCAACTTCAAGCATAACTCAACTGTTAAAACCACAGGGTCAGGCTGTCTTAAAGTGAAAAGGAGTTCCAAACAGAGAAGCAGGCCTGAGACGTATGATTACTGCTTGTACTGTAAGGGTATGTTATCCAGAAAAGAACTTTCTCGACATATGAAAAGATGTGCTCTAAGACCCGAGAATAATGTCGAAGAGGGACCTGAGTGGAGACAGAGAGTCAGTAGTATAGCATCTGCTCAATCTACAATGTCCCAGCCAATTTCAAGTGAACTGTGGTCATTGCTGGGCAAAATGCACAAGGATGATGTGTCCACTGCAATAAGGAATGATCATTATCTCATGCAGTTTGCACAGTCACTCTTTAATAAGCATGGGAGTGACAGAGCAAAGCATGAGTATATAAGACAGAAAGTAAGGGAACTTGGGAGATTACTTGTGACTTTGCGCCACACAACTAGAATCCATAACATGGAAGAGGCAATAAAACCAGGCAACTTCTTTACTCTTACTAGTGCTGTCAAGAGAGTTTCAGGTTTTGATCCCCAAAACAACTCATTCAAAGCCCCAAGTTTGGCCCTTAAAATTGGGCATTCTCTCAGAAAGATAAGTGACCTCATCATGTGTCGTGCCCTCATGGACCAAGAGGGGATCGATTCCATGAAGAGGTTTCATGCACTTCATGAAGCAAAGTGGTCTGAATTAGTTTCCCATTCTGCCTTATCAAACCTGAGTGAGGCAAAATACAATAAGAGCTCCAGGCTTCCACTGGCCAAAGACGTTCAGAAGCTGCAGTTATATCTTGGTCAGCAAGTAGAATTGGCTAAGGAGAAACTAGCCGATAACCCAACAGCAGGCACTTATGCAGCACTCGCAAAGGTGACCCTCTGTCAAGTCATTTTGTTTAATAGGAGAAGGGAAGGTGAAGTGGCAAGGATGACTGCAATGAATTTTGAAGATCGTGACGTGTCACAACTAAATGATGACATAAGCACTGGGCTTACAGAAGTTGAGAAGAGACTTTGCAAACAATTCGCCAGAGTGGAATTGAGGGGGAAAAAAGGACGAAAGGTTGCTGTGATCCTGACTCCTGATATGACTGCTAACCTGTCACTCCTCATTAGTAAGAGGAAAGAATGTGGAGTAACTGAAAACAACAATTATCTCTTCGCTGTTCCTTGTTGTGATGGTCACTACAGAGGGCAGTTTGGTCAATTTGCAAATGCTTGTGGAGCTGAACATCCTCAAAACCTCAGATCAACTAACCTTCGCAAACAGATCGCCACAATAAGCCAAGTCATGAACTTGAAAGATAATGAACTGGACCAGCTGGCCGATTTTCTCGGCCATGACATTAGGGTGCATAGGGAGTACTATCGACTGCCCCAATCAACAATTCAGCTGGCTAAGATCTCAAAGCTGCTTATGGCTATGGAGAAGGGAAGTGTGAAGGATATTCAAGGAAAATCTCTGGATGAAATTGGTGGTAAGAATCATTTACATGTTGTTAAATCTGCTTGGTGTATGTGTATATGGTTGGTGTAATAACATTTTTACAATGTCATTTCATAGATGACATAGACGAAATGGATACAGGAACACAGCAACTCCCTAATGTTTCCACATTGCAAGGTACTGTTAAAATGGGGTCCCAAGGCTACTGAAATTGTTGTATTCCGTGTTGCTGATTTTTTAATTGTTTTGGTGAAATATTTAAAATAGGCTTTTTTTTATACATTTAGATAACATCCTACTGTTATTTTACTGATGTATCAACTTTATATTGCCTACCCTAGTTGTGTAGTTGATACGATTGTTTTTTTTTTGGTCTTTTGTTGTTTTTAGACAATGAAGAAATTTTGGCTTCTGGCACTTTTAGATCGCCTCATCTCTCCGAGACTGCAGCTCAAGGTATAATCTCAATTATGGATCCAACATTTGCCGAACATATCTCATGTAATGAGCTGGGATCTGTGGGTTCATTAGTGTATTAAAAGTGTTTTAGTCAGGAATTTTCCAGTAGTACGATGGTTAGAAATGTTGTTACAAGCTTACCTTTTTGTCATCTCTCTTCATTGTGACACATATGCTTTGTGGTTAGTATTTTGATGTGTTCAGTAGTTTGCATGATCATTTTAAAACAACAGGGAAGACTTGGCCTGTGTAAAATGTATATCATTTCCTAGTATAATTATCACTCAAGGTATGGTTGCACACTCAGGCTCTCCTGACTTTACCCGGTTCAACAACTTTGCCATGAGCATAGTTATTATAATATGGAATTGTCTGTCTGCTTGTCATGTGCATGGTAGTAGAATATATTACAGTTTTACATGTATCCCCTCTATACCCATGGTGTTTGATTGGTAGGCAGACAGGCCCTTTAAGCCCATACATTTATACTGTGCAATGTTTTTTTAGATGACCAGGGAAACTCTGTCTGTGTAACTTCTGGTTCACCTCATCTCCCTGACTCAGTTACTCAAGGTATTTATTAGATGCGGTCACTAGGCACACTTGCCAATGTGCAGTCAACACTTACATTATGTTTGGTTAGACATATGTAAGGGATAATGTATAGAACGCCAGTCATTATGGGGAATATGAGCCCAGACAGGGCGAACTGGACCCTGACACGAAGCGGAGGGGTCAAGCTTCGTCCTGAAGGGGCTCATATTCCCCATTGATTGGTAGGCAGACAGGCTCTTTAAGCCCATACATTTATACTGTGCAATGTTTTTTTTAGATGACCAAGGGAACTCTGCCTGTGTAACTTCTGGTTCACCTCATCTCCCTGACTCAGTTACTCAAGGTATTATTTAAACGCGGTCACTAGGCACACTAGGCACACTTGCTAATGTACAGTCAACACACATAAATCATATAAAGAAGCTGGGTGTATTTTGTTTTTAACAAGCAGTGTAATGAAATGTCATGTTAATGAAAACAATCCAACTTCATTTTTAGCAGATCTAGTCAATTTATTACCACACATATTTTGTCTACACAAGTTCCAGTTTTTTCGGCAATTTTGAACAGCAACATCCCTACCTGCAAGTACATCCTTGCAAGTACAACTTTTTTTATCTTCTAATCTTTTTTTTAATTGTTCAGGTTTCCGTGTTTCATCAAGGCGGTGTACGAAGAGACCATGGTCTGGTGAGGAGCAACAAGCCGTGATGAAACATCTGAGGCCTTTTGTTGAAAATGGTGTCACTGCCACCAGTGGGCAGTGCCTGCAGTGCAAGGAAAAGGAACACCCTATCTTGGAGACAAGATCCATTCAAAACATTCAAGATTTTGTACGCAACAGAGGCTTGGCCTTTAAAAGGTATTCAAATGCTAAACGCTAAATGCACTTTTGGATAGCTTTTTTTTTTAGCCTTTCTAGGCATGTTTTACAAGTTGGTGTCCTGTGTTCAGAAATGGGTTAGGTCAGTGTTTTATATATATTTTTTATATATATTTGATCAATCTGGTAAGTTTAGATATATGTTTCCTTGTACATATTTAGATGTATAAAAGACATGTATTGCTTTACATATAGGGCTGTTTTCCCCTTGGTTGCTTTTGTGTTCATGGATGGGAGGATCATTTAATGGAAGATGATACTCAACCAGTAAAAAAGCAGGAAAAATGTCGTGCTTTGTCAGAATTTATTTCATAAATGGTCATTTAAAATACTTAAAATCTTGCCATTGCTATTTGGTTTTAGTGTTTTTTCTCTCATCATTTAACACTATTTAACGCTATTTCTTGTTAAGAGCTACTGTTTTTTAAAGGGGAAGTGTACCCCATAATTTTTGCTGTATGCGGTACTATCTAATTTCTTACATGATCTTAAACATAGTTATCTTCAACACAGTGATCTATCCCTTTACTTCATTTATTTTGCTCACAGGCAGTGTTTGTTTGTTTGTTTTGCCTGGGCCTTTTAATGTCAGGATTCACTTTTATTTTACTTTATTCATTTTTACAATGCTGTCCTTTGTTAAAGCCTATGGTGCAGGTTAACCGGAAGTTTTGATTAATGGGTACATAAAGCACTCAAAATATGTACCGCATTCATGAAATGTCTCCAAAATTGCGTTAAAGTCCAGTTTTTGTCGTTTTTTGTGGTAACGGGTGTTTTCTAACGTCGTTCGGTGGTGACGTCACGGTAGGGAGTCGTGGTGGTGTTGTAGAATTAATAATAACTTATCTAATTCACTTCAACTAGCTAAAAAGCAAGAGGAATCGGGGAGTCCAGGTCAAGTATAGATGGAGAGTTTATTGCCACCCGCAAACGAGAGACAACAAAGCTGAATGGTATTCGCGAATACACACTACCGAATGAATCCCGGACAGCTCCTTATATCCCCAATTCTTACACAATACAAAGTTGGACTTTCATCAAATATAGAATTTCCCATCAGGGTCATACTGTGTGGATGTCAGCATACTCCTATGTCTTCTGAATCCCAATGTGACCTTAGAACATATATTATCCTTATACAAACAGAGATGATGCACATGTGTGAATGTAAGCATTGTCTTCAGAGAGTACATCAATATGGGAGTAGACTGGACTCTCTGACTGATGTATCACATGGCCCATCAGGTGAGAATATCCTGGACCCACTCACTGGTGTCACACAGCACACAACATCTAGGTTAGAGGTGATCAGCTCTTCTCCACCATTAAAGTATATATGATATGTAGGCCTAATAATAATCATAGTTTAACATAGAATGTAAGGTTAATTTCTACCACATATCCCCCCTTTGAGGCTTGCCAAAGCCTCAATAAAAGAAAACAATAATAACATCTCTATTACTTAAATTTCCCCATGTCCCCTTTATCTATTAATTAGTCTATGAGATCATGTGCTGGCAAGTGGATCAGAATAGCACCACATCTGGCTACCTAGAAAAAACATCGCTAATCTAAAGCAGGAATTTCAACCTGCATCCAGGGATCGCAACCTGGCGATGAAAAAGATTGCCAAATGTGGTGTATTATGTCCAATATTCTTGAGTCCCGCAAAGTATTCATAAAAAGATCAAAAAACCTATCTAAACATAACACCACAATGTTTCCACACTTAGAATACAACCAAATCAAATGTGTACCTAAAATACCCTCATAAAAATCATAAAAATCATAACAATATGTTTTCAGCATGCATTGAAAATCATCATTCTCCAAAATATGTGACATAATAGTAAACTAAAGATTAATAATTTTAAAAATATGCATCGTGATAATGTACCCAAACATGGACATTTCAGCATTTGAAATTTTGAGATTGTCTGTAGGTTTGCACTGAACGGCTCAGGTGATGATGTCGTTGCGCAGGATACACGTGGGGGGTTTTGGACAGAGTCATAGATGTTGCTCCTGTCGGCTGAAATCAAGCCTTGTAGATCACGAGGCCGGCTCACATTGAGAGGTTACTAGCACATCACGTGAGCCTCCACCTGGTGTTTGATGTATCACAGTCCAATGTTCGTCCCTCCTTGGCAAGGGCATATTTTCCCAACCGTCCAGTAGGACCGGGTCGGGCCTCCTTTGGATCCTCTTTTGTGCCTCCAGGTTCAACTGGATCTCCATGTACTCTTGGATGACACCTGGTGCTCCTTTAGCACTCACTGCTCACAGGCTCTCCATCCGTCCTGAGAAGGGGTTATTGATTCCGGAGTTCTCTGCCAACTCTAATCTGAGGCACTATAATCCTTCCAGCGCCCTGGCCACCGACCCATCCAGAGCTGTGTTGTTGGGGATAAACGCACAACATGTCGCCCCTATCATCCCACACACCCCCCTAGGCTCTGCCAATGCATAACCAAGACTAGCTTAATTTGATAGATCATTCAGGAGATGGCATCTAATTGTTCTGATAGTCCTTCTGCTGTAACCATGGTAAATTTGACAAAACGTTGCTGATTTTATATAGATTATACAATCAATAATTTTTGTGAATGGTTGAACACAAAAACAGAATTCATTCAAACCCCTGCCACTATTTAATTGCATCATGTGGCTGTTACTCCTTGCTTGGCGGAGGTATTTTTTAGGCTCCGGGTGTGTCTGCATATGGCTCTGGAACTTTGCGTTTCTAATGTAGAAATACAAACTCATGTACAGCAGTTAGTTGTTCAAAAACATATTTCCTTTGATTCTATTTTTAATTGTTCTAATGGAAGTCCCTTATGGGGCCCTTGAAATGTAAGTGAAAGCATGAATCTAACCGTAAGCATTATGTGCAAAGTTAGCTGTGTCATTCTATTAGCTTGTATGTGATAACTCAGTATTGCTATAGATATTGATTGATGTCTAATTGATATCTCTCAGAGAGATACAAGGTACTCACCTTGCTTCTGGAAACATTGGACCCGAAATTTGTATTTGTTTTAAATATGTTTGTATTATAATTGATAATGCCTCAGTTGCATTCCTTCTTAAATGTTTTATGTGTGTATAGATGTTTGTGTGTGTGTGTGTGTGTATGTGTGTGTGTGTGTGTGTGTGTGTGTGTGTGTGTGTGTGTGTGTGTGTGTGTGTGTGTGTAATAATTGCATCTAACCAATTCTATTTAGTGCTTGAATAAGTGTTTGCTGAATATACGCTGGCCCATTGTCTGAACTTATCTCTGATTGAATTTCAAACCTTGGCATGATTTCTCTAGTCAGAAACTTGAATACTGTAGCTGTACTTTGGTTTTTTGATGGGACTGCTTCTACCCATCTGCTGAACCTGTCAAGGATAACTAACATGCACAACATGTCAACATAGTTCATGCCCAAATGTCAAAATGGTCCTTCAGGTGTGGGAATGTGTCCCAATGTAGCAGTGATTATTTTTCTTACATTGTTTTTTGCACATAATTTATACTCATTTAGTTGGTTTATCAATTATTGTTTGTAATTATGTTGAAGAAAAAACCTTGTTTTCTAATTCTCCTCAACACTCCTCAACACCTCCCCCCTTGCGCAATGGTCAAAACCATGCACACTTAAATGATAAGCAAACCTAACAACGCCGTTGGTGGAACCAACGTTGGAACTCCTAACCTTAACCATCCGTAAACTAAAACCAATCTATTGGGAAGGGAAACCGAAGCCAGTATATCCAAAACCAAAGGTTGATATTTGTGGGTTTTACCATCAGCCGCCTTGAAACCACGCCGTTACCAAGTAATGCACTAAACCGAAAAGATTTCATGCGTCAGCAGGCCTTCATACCTCAACTGTCAAATAAAACGTAATATGCCCTGTCCCAATACCACCACCTCTGCTGCTGGGGCTGCCATATCTGACTCCTGTTCCCCCTCCACCTTTGACCCTCCGGCTCTTCCTATGATGGTTGCAGTTTGTCACTTCATGATCAAGTGAGCCAGTGCTCACAGTGACTGCCAAGTAATCGTGACTGTGCCTGTTTTAGGTTGTCCCGGTCTTCAAGGTGGGATCTTACCCGTCGTTGGCTAACCAGCCTTCCATACTGGCTTCGGGCAGGATGCCGTGCCTGGGATACAATCAATCCCCACCCATAAGGTGGTTTTGACCGCAAAGTGGAGGGATGGAGACAGAGTCTTCAATCACAATTGCCCATGCAGCCAAGGCTGTAATGGACACACCAGACCAGTTACAACAACTAAAATTTGACCCTGTGTGTGCGGGGGATATATGATGGGGTGAATCTAAAGGTAATTCATCAGAGCTAAAAGTATCATATTATCAAATGTTAATATTCTATAAAAGTGTTGCAGCAGCAGTCATGGCATTTGAAAGGTAAACCCACCACTTCTGAATGTAAATTGAGACCTAGCATGTAGGATCCCTTCCCAGCAGATGTAGCGTTAATCCACCTACTGTCCTTAACTAAGGAGATGTGAAAATAAAACAAAAAATCACAATATTAAGACTTGCATTTTCAATATTAGGCAATTCACTTCTGTGTTAACCGTTACTCATAATCATAATTCCCTTTATAATTCCACCCGATTGTCCTATACTCACTATTTAAATTGGTCGATCTAATCGTATTATATTCTACCTGTTGTTTTGTCTGAAGTAAGCTTTTGGTACCCCTTTGTGTATTCCATCACTCTAAGCAGGAGAGGATTCTCCCCTGCCTCTGTGGCCCTAACACACACGCGAGAGCAGGCTAAAACACACACCCTTTTTTATTGTATTTTACTTATTTAATTTTAAATGACATTTGTCATTGTGGATAACATGAATTCATAAACTTGAATAATATTTTAACGTACTAATTTAGTCTAATTTTTAAGTATTTGGTTATTATTTCTAGATTGTACGACCACTTTTAATAAATGTCCGTTATTATCGTAATTCCTTAGGAGATATTTTATTTGTGTTGTTATCTTGGCACCTAGACCTCGTCAGGTCCAAACACCAAAACAACATCCACCTATCCAGTGCGGAGTCCAAGGTTTGGGTAAGCTGAGCTCCTCTTTTGAGGAGTGCAACTGTGTTTACCCTGAATTCTTCTAATAAGAATCCCCAGCGCTGGTAGCCCCCTGGACTCCTGTGGACGAGCGGTGTGCATGTTATTGACAACATTGAACGCTAATTGTTCATTTTATGGAGTCTAGCTAATTACCCTTAAAACCTGTGATTACCATGTAGCTCTAATACTTCGATACTGGGCTCTCCATTGATTTATCACCTCTGGGTTGGGCCCTACCATCTCTCTCTGTGTCCTTTACATTAAACTCATCACATCCAGAATCCTCTCAATCCTCTCCCTTACCCAACATGCTGTATCCCTCTGAACCAACACAGTGTTTCACCAATTGCTCTGTGTACCAAGTTCTATTGATTCATATCACATGGTACCAAGACGCTATGGAGAGTCTCAAAGGTTGTCGCGACACACAGAACCACAGAGTCACCGATCCCAGTGGTGGTTCTTACAAATGTAATCTATTCAGCACAATGCAAATCCATTCTCTCTGTCTCTCTCTCTCTCTCCCTCTTTCTCACTCACTCACTCACTCACTCTGAAAATAAGAATTCTCCGATTGTCATCCTTGGAGCTGTAATAGGTATTGACTGTGTGTGTCCCGAGAAACCTATAGTTTTGGTGAATTTTCCTGATGACGTGTTGGGTGCTCTTCTCACCTCATGCATTCTACCATGCTTCTCATGTAACTCGAGCACTTAGGGGGCTCTGTAATGATTTAATGCTGCTGGACTTTGCCCCCCCCCTTGTGTCTGTCCCAGAAACTCTCCCCCTTATTTTCTGCATTCACTTCGACCTCCCCTTTAATATCTACCGTGCCTGTTACCAGTGGATACAATCCTGTGTTATACGGTGGTGACTGAGCCTTCGGGATTATGGCTCAGTTTTCAAATCTTTATTTGTTATTTCTCCAGCTGTTACCTTTTCTTTAATCCATCTCTCAGAGATCTTTTTCATCTCACCTTTGAGCAATAGACGGTCTCTACTCAAAATCTCCGCTGCCGTCTGTACTATATTCATATTTTCTCAAGGTGTATTTACTACTTTAAATACAATTTATTTGAGTTTATTCAACTCGTTAGACAAATTATTTTATTATCTCTAAGCTATAAATGTGCACTCCTCCCGTGCGTTGCTCTCCCTCTCTATCGATTGGGATCTGCGTCCCAGCTGTTCTTAGATGTACTCTGCTCCTAGGCCCCCACCCTTTCTGGCCACAGGCTAAGAGAACACACCCCTAGATAAAGTTTCGCCCACTTGTTCCAGACAAGTTATTTATTTCTCTGACTGTCTTAATGACAGGATAAACTAAAAACAAAACGGATTGTAAAAGCCTCCGAGGTAACTTAATCCTACACAACTTAAATACAGAAGGAAACAACGTTTAATAGTGTATCGAAAAAACGGCCGAATTTGTTTGCACAAGATATAGACTGGAACCAGTCACTCATTCGTCTTTAAATGCAAAATAAAAGATTGGCCAAACGCTGAAGCTGGCCTTTTAAAATATGAACTGTCGGATATATAATCATTCAACCAGATCATGAACAAACAAGAAACTTCTCAAAATACCAACTCAAACGGTACCCCAACCAAGAGACTTATCTATTCAAAAATGCGAGAAGCCTGGTTTCTCAGAATGCCAAGATCGGAATTGGAAATTCACCATCAACCAGCGCAGGATCTGCAGCTCAACTGCTCCAAGACTTGAATTGAAAATTCACTGGTCGGCACTCCAAGAAAGCTCTTCTCTAAATAAAACCGAGTTAATCCACAGTAATGAATTCTAACTCATAACTCATAATTCCAGATGGGATTTCAAAAAGTCCAACAAGTACGCACTCATTCGACCCGTGGACCTGCACTGCCATACCTATACTGGAACTTTGACACTAATTCGTTCCCCTAGATAACAGTCGCAGGACTTTATAGAAGATCCAAACCAATTTCAGCTGGGGCCTCAGAAATCCAACAAGTGCGCACTCATTCGACCTGCGGACCTGCGCTTGTTCTATTGGAACTTTGACACTAATTCGTTCCTGTAGAACACAGCCACAGGACTTTATAGTAGGCCTTATCAAAAAACAAAAATAACAATTTTTGTATCAATTTAGAACCATAAACCGCTTGTTAGTTAACCATAACAACAGAGCGTCTACGGCTGTGCGCGTGCACACTCTATCTCTCGCTGGAGCTCCCCAATCTCTCTTCAATGATTAATTTGATTCGTTGGACTGAAGAGACGCTTTACCTGCAGCAGAGCTTCCAGACGGGACAGGAACAGATCAAACAACCGTATTAATTTGGGGTAAGTCAACTTACCAATAATTTGACGAGCTCTAGGGTTGTGTGATCCGCTCGTGCCCCGTCCGTCAGTCCAGCAGCCGGGCTGTCTCTGTTCCTCAGTCCTGGTCGTGACGCCAAATGTTGTAGAATTAATAATAACAACTTATCTAATTCACTTCAACTAGCTATAAGCAAAGAGGAATCGGGGAGTCCAGGTCAAGTATAGATGGAGAGTTTATTGCCACCCGCAAACGAGAGACAACAAAGCTGAATGGTATTCGCGAATACACACTACCGAATGAATCCCGGACAGCTCCTTATATCCCCGATTCTTACACAATACAAAGTTGGACTTTCCTCAAATATAGAATTTCCCATCAGGGTCAAACTTTGCATCAAACTTGATATTACAACACGATCATTTCAGGGAGGATCCATGATTGCTAAATCTAATGAGAATGTTTGGGTTTTGCAGTATGCCTACATGTTCATTATCTTCTGGGTTAGAATAAGTGAGATGTTTGATATACAGTTGTCTAAGAATATTCCCAAATTAAATAATGAATAGATTAAAATAACACTTGGGACATTATGCAGTTCAAATCCAGTTACCAGACACTATGAAGGCTAAAACAGTAGGCCATTTGACTCCAAGTGTTCACTTACTTTTCCCACTGAATGTTTTCAATAAAGACAAAATACAGTAATTGCTCTGTAACAATTAACCTTACAACATACATCGTAGGCACAAATGTATGTTATACATCGTATAGCATTTGTCACAAAAACAAAAAAGGAGTAATAAAATACCAGCATTTCTGGGCAGATACATTTACTACAGTAGCATGTAAATTTACAAATGAAAGGGATTGCAAAACAAGACGTCCCAAATAAAACGAAAAAGGAGTAATAAAAGAACATTATGCTAGGCAGACATCTTTTATGACATACCTGCCATATGCAACGTGCATCAGTACCAGGCGTGCGCTTGGCCAATTCTTTTTTGAGAAGCCTTTGAGGCGTAGCGCAAGCCCACTGCCACAGCCTGCATTGTTGTAAATCTTTCTAGCCGTTATGTATATGAGATTGTCTTTATTAAGCTTAAGGTCCCCTGCCAAACTGTCATTTATATATATGGAAGGGTGGAGAGGCTTGATTAGTTCTCGGAATGTGTTTGAAACCCTGTTGAACACGCCAAGCATCGCCATGTCCAGTCTCAGCGTCTCTTGTACAATTTGCTGAAGGACTTCGGGTGGTAAGAATGGCCTGTCCTCTGTTGTGCCAGATTGGAGTGTGTGGCTGAGATGGGGAGATGGAGAGGGTGAGCTTGGTGTGCCAGCTAGTCCTGCAGGGCTAGAGAGAGCGAGAGAGCCGAAAAAGAGTGAAGGAGAGCGAGAGAGAGGGAGAGAAACAGGGATTATAATCAACCTTCAATTCAATCACACAAGCCCAGACCAACACTACCCACACCATTAAACAAAAAGGCAATCACTGATCGATCAAAAGTCTGAGAAAGAGCAAGAGAGAATATACGTAAATAGAAAAGTATGGACATAGTATGTAATACCTTTCACTGCTTAGTGATTGGAAGGTGTGACTGAGATGGGGAGATGGAGAGGGTGAGAAGGAGCCAGCTAGTTCTGCAGGGCTAGAGACAGAGAGACAAGTGTATTGGCTACGATCTTCATGAGCACCAAAAATAAGTAAATAGCAACATGGACACAGTATATAAACCTTTCAAGTATAAAGGTCTCCAACAGCAGTCCAACCACCAACTCCTGATAGAGAGCATGTCCCCCTGAAAAGTAAAGTTATGCTTTAAATTACTTCATAGCCTGATACAAATCCATGTTACAGTACTGTTTAGCAGTGTACTATGGCAGTGTAAATTATTGTGAAGATGTAGCCATCTCCCCCCGTAAGTGCAGTACCTTAAGACAAAGTAAGGTGTATGACCTATTGAAGGATGTTAATTGTAGCCTCCAGATAGGATGACAAAATTATTAAAAGCCTTATATTTCATGCTACACATCTGATTGAGATTTGAAAGAACTCACCTCACTGAAATCATATAGCTTTTGGAGGGTAGAATACATTGCGTACTGAAATTAACATACAAATGAGTTAGTCATCATTTCTGAAAATAATGCATCTCACCATCAGCATAAACACCCCACAGCTGTTGCTCTGGTACTGGTGAGGTGCGTCCTGTGGTGGTAAAAGGGGAATGTGATTTGTCAATGATTGTTATTAGTATATAATGCCTATAAACTATAAAGTGATATCCACCCTCATTTTGTAGCTACATACAAAAAGTGCACAATGCACTTTCAACAAGCATTTAGCAGCAACCAGGGCCCATCAGCGTCACATAGGAACCATTCATTAAATCATAATAAACAATCAAGAGGCCTGCCTGTCTACCAGTGAATGCCACTCTACTAGATGCAATGAATCGTGCGCCAGCCACACGTTTTACCTCGTCAGCGAAGTAAAGTCCCTTCCCTGGTCCATTGGACAAAGCATGTGCCAGGGTACTGAAAAGGTTTGGAAGACGTGTAAGTTGCAATTCATATGCATCATCAACACGCATTCAGTGCACACTACGCTTCGATTTCACCCAAGGGTGAATTAAAAGTACATGTTTTCCTAAACGTTGGTCATCAACGAGGTAATAAAGTATTAACTTCGGGCACATCTGTCATCTGTTTTTCAGAGTGTTAACGATCTTTATTCATTCGTTGCGCCGCGACCAAACTGACAGAATTCTCTGATATGCCATGCATGTAAACGTACTAGTTTGTTTAAACGTACTAGTACGTTTACATGCAGTTTAATCCGATGCGTGTGTCACCACAACGAAGCAGCGTGGCCGCGATTTCATGCCTCTTACCATGCAAGCTGACACCTTAACATCCAACTTAACAATGTACTTTGGTAATGTTAACCTCACACTAAAATAATCGGCAAAGCCTTCGCTGCAAACTTTACCCTCTACCTACAAACCGTCTTAAACATTGCTGATTTCTGGCTAGAATATGCTACTTTTATGGACGAGATAGCATAGCATTTGCAGCTTGAACCATGCTTGTCACGAGTATTTATATCGGATTCGAATTCGGATACGATACCACAGCTAAATCAGTGATTTAAATTAGAATACTTCACAGCCAATGATGTCAAATAAACAATATCATACTTACTGACATAATCTCTCATCATAACCCTTTCGTTTTTCTGGAAAGTTACTACGAGGTAAAACCGCCAAAAAAGGAAGGTTAGCATACCCAGCATGCCTTGCGAAACTCACCTCTTCTTGATTGATCGATGAAACGCTACAGGAACGCCTGATGGGCGTTTTTGTGTCATGACGGGAACGCCCGATGGGCGTTTTTGTGTCATGACGGGAACGCCCGATGGGCGTTTTTGTGTCATGACGGAAACGCCCAAGCCTGCAGCTGGACCCTTCTCCCCAGTTGGGACACTTTGCTCTGTTAAGCTGCTTTCACTCCGCCGCGCGGCAACTCGCTATGGAAAGCCAAGAAGGCCACAATCCGGCCCTAGAATGGCGCGGTAAAAGTGCAAAACCGTACGGATTCCGTGCGGTTTGGCAAGAATTCCGTACGGAATCCATACGGATTTGAATGACTAGTAGCCGCGGCTATTAGTCATTCACTCCGGCTATCAGTTATTCACTCCGGCTATTAGTTATTCACTCCGGCTATTAGGTATGCAGAACGAGCCCCTCCCTCTTCTTTGCTTGACCACTAAGTTTGAAGGCTGTCTAACCAATCAGTGAAGAGAAATACCAGACAAAACGCATTGTCGAGACTAGAGCTGCAGTGCCTCCATGTTTCGCCGTAACATAAAGCTGTGTTGTATTTACTAGTTTCACTACAATGTAATGACCACTAGCTAGTGGAAAATACATTTGTGTCTAGTACAGTGATATATTTGTATATGTTAGGCTATATATTGAGATGGCAGTGTGCATTGAGTAGGCCATTGAGTAGGCCATAACATTACAATACTTCATGGATGCAAGCAAGCCAAGACAATCAATCTATATCTATAGCCTACATGCCAACACACACACAAACACACACACACACACACACACACACACACACACACACACACACACACACACACACACACACACACACACACACACACACACACAAACCCACACACGCACACACTTTAAACACTGGTAAAGCAATAGGAGCCTGCATTGGCTAAAGTTGTTGGGATGCACGTTATTTTATAACAGGCAGGGGCAAAGTTGTGCATTACAATGCAAACACGACAATAATTGGCACCGTTCTTGCGCACTCAGAAGAACATGAACTGAATAAATGCCAGGTATATAGCATATCGGAGACGGGCACACAATCAGTGCATTTGCAAATGAGAGCCTGCAGTGTGACCGATCTTGTGACATTATTTAACCAGCTAATACGATCAGACAGATACATCATTGATCACATATAAGCCCACAACAAGCCCAATATCACCACGGCAGGTGCGCTCTCTCTCGCACATTCACACAATCACTCCAACTCCAAGGCTAGGCTGTTTCACTAAGACCACAAACAACCACAACTAACCAGCCTACATATCCACAACAATGCGCAACAATCAGTTCATTGCGTATCTTCTGTTTGGCGCACATGGCTAATTTGCATAGGCTACTTGCACAGGACTGTCGGCTCCGCTTGTCAAAAAAATAGAACGTATTTGTGAATAAATGCTTTGAATTCTGAATACTGGACTTGGTGAGCTTAAATAGGCTATTAAGTGACCTTTAGTGAGATGGCCTAAAACGGAATTATTCTAGGACATAGGCTTTCAGGATCAATTCAGAGGTTCAACTGTTCGGGATTCATTTTGCTTAGCCAGTGAAAGTGACCAGCTGTAGATTCCGCACTGTTAAAAATACCTCACTACAAGTAGGCTATAAGTCCTCCAAATAATTCAGCAGAATTGCATTACTGCCACAAGCATAGGCAGCAGTAGTCATTATGCGCTGAAATGGTCCCTGCCAGTGTTTTTCTATTCTGATGTTTGTGGATGAATCTTTCAGCTACAGCTTTGTTACATTTCCTTGCGATGGTTTTCTGGTTTAATACAGCAATTCATCAAATGATGTAAGATGATGTGTCCGTTGCGTGGCTGTCATGTGAGAGCCGTATACGCATTTTAAAAACACCTTTAATCAGCGTGACTATGACTTTCCGAGCGGATCACGGGGCGCTCTTCAATCATTTATTTTTCAGGATTTTCTACCGTCATCCTCCAGTTTATCGCAAACATCTGGAGATAAGTCGGTTTAATTAAATACTCAAGTGAAATACAAGTGTACCTCCAAATTGCACTTATTGTACAGTACTTTGGTAAGGGCATTTACAATCCATCACTAAAGTTTTGATAGAGTATTCTGATTCAGCAGATTTAAAATGTATTTGTATAATCTTCACAAATCTTGCAGCAATGCAATGTTAATATATCATCATGGGAAATTAGTATTCTGATTCAGCGCATTTACTATTTATTTGTATAATCTTCACAACTCACAGCAATGAAATGTTAATTTATCATCATGGGAAATAGCATATAAACAAGCTTCATAAAAATTTCTAAGCAGTAGGCCTACTACATATTTCTCAACGTAAACATCATGACCATAAGCTATCCCAAAGTTTTCACACCTTTCACACAGTAGGGCAGCATTAGTCATACATAATTAACAACACATCAAAGAAACTTTATTGAGGGATAGCAGTGAAAAAAACATCTGCGTCTTGGGTAAAGCTGGGCAATGCTTAATGTGAGGAGCAGGGCCCGATTGGAAGGAAGCCCATTCAGGACGAAGTTGACCTGGAGAAGGCAGCTGCAGGCAGATGAGAACAGAACGCAGCCAAGCCAATGAATTCAGCCAAGTCACTGAGAAGTCTGTCTGTAACATTTGGAAGATACAGTTCAACCTTGTAGGACTTTTGTAATTCCCCATTGTACTTTACAGAGATAGAGCACTTTGTTGCAGTCAGACATTTGTTTTTGTTTACCTTTAACATAGTGAGGCTGGAACACAATAGTTTGACCTGGCTTGGTGGAAAGCCCACTCACCACGTCAAGGTGCAGGTCATGAGTGGAAAAAAAGGTGTGTGTGTGTGTGTGTGTGTGTGTGTGTGTGTGTGTGTGTGTGTGTGTGTGTGTGTGGGGCACTCCAAGCGTCCTTCCCTGTGTGTGTGTGTGTGTGTGTGTGTGTGTGTGTGTGTGTGTTTGTGGGGGCACTCCAAGCGTCCTTCCCTGTGTGTGTGTGTGGGGCACTCCAAGCGTCCTTCCCTGTCTGTGTGTGTGGGGGGGCACTCCAAGCGTCCTTCCCTGTCTGTGTGTGTGGGGGGGCACTCCAAGCGTCCTTCCCTGTCTGTGTGTGTGGGGGGGCACTCCAAGCGTCCTTCCCTGTGTGTGTGTGTGGGGGCACTCCAAGCGTCCTTCCCTGTGTGTGTGTGTGTGTGTGTGTGTGTGGGGGCACTCCAAGCGTCCTTCCCTGTGTGTGTGGGGGCACTTCAAGCGTCCTTCCCTGTGTTTGTGTGGGGGCACTCCAAGCGTCCTTCCCTGTGTGTGTGTGGGGCACTCCAAGCGTCCTTCCCTGTGTGTGTGGGGGCACTCCAAGCGTCCTTCCCTGTGTGTGTGTGTGTGTGTGTGTGGGGGCACTCCAAGCGTCCTTCCCTGTGTGTGTGGGGGCATTTCAAGCGTCCTTCCCTGTGTGTGTGTGGGGGCACTCCAAGCGTCCTTCCCTGTGTGTGTGGGGGCACTCCAAGCGTCCTTCCCTGTGTGTGTGTGTGTGTGTGTGTGTGTGGGGCACTCCAAGCGTCCTTCCCTGTGTGTGTGTGGGGCGCTCCAAGCGTCCTTCCCTGTGTGTGTGTGTGGCACTCCAAGCGTCCTTCCACGGGGTTGGGCACCAAATTAGGCCACGCCAAAGGTACTCCCACAGGAGGTTATTCCTTCCTCCATGGCCTCCTTAAATCCAGTGTACTCCGGATACACCGGTAGCCTGAGGACCAGGGAACAGGTATTGGCCCTGGGGAAAAGGGCCGGTCCATCTTCCTCATGGAGGAATTCAAGCCGGGGTCCGATGGGAAAACCCACAGCAGGAATCCTTTTGAGGCCCGTGGCAAACGCCAGAACCGCCCCCAGGGTGAGACTCGTATCTCCATCTGTTAGTACATAAGAGATAACTTGTAAGAACGACCGCATGTGAACATTAACAGGAATTTTACACTGCCTGACATGTGCCAATCTTTCGTCGTCCTTAGTTAAGATAAGATATACTTTATTAATCTCAGCAGAGAAATGTAGGTTATGTTTTATGTTGGTTTATGTTGCATTTCTCAGATCACAATAGAAATGTTCAAAAGTCCTTGTTTAACCCTAAGTGTGCACTAATAAATCAATGTGTCATTCTTTCAAAAAAAAATATAAAATGTGTTATGCTGGTTCTGTCACAATCGGTTCACTATAATTCCCTATGCAGTGCTGTATTTACAGGTATGCCTAGGTTCACAAATCAAATAGTAAATATTTTTCATGTGTGCATTTGTTCATTCATGCAGAGCTGTTAACAGTCTTGTATTTTTCCTTTGTGTATTGTGACCCATTATTGTTTGTGAAGACTTAACTTCTACAGGATGCCCCTTTTATATCCATTCATGATAATATCACCTGTTACCAGTTACTAATGTTGAAACAGTTGAACATTGTTGTTTTTTGAGCATTCTACAGCTTTCCTCTTTGGTGGTCCCCTGTTTTGAATTGTGTTGCTGGCATCAAATTCAGAATAAGCATATATTAACAAAGAACAATTAGATAGATAAGGGTTGTAGATAGAAACACTTCCTTACCCTCCACCTCGATCAGCCAGTCCCTCCAATATATAAGGGTCCTGCCCTCCAATATATAAGGGTCCTGGCCTCCTTCCTCCTCCGATTGGAGCCCGGCTCAGACAGGTAGGACGTCATGAATGTGGACTCCAACCGGGAGGCCAGCAGCGGCTCAGGTGTGTCCATGAAGACCCCCTTGAGCTCCTCATGGTGGATCCTCAAAAGAGCTAGAATCCCGAAGGTCTCCAACCCTTCTTTGAATCTGTAAAATCAATGAGATAATAGATCATAGAAAATATAAGGTCTGTTGCTCTGAAGCCTGTTCTAGCCTACTCCATTGTACATAATGTGAAGATAAAAATCAATTAGACAAGGAATCCTTTCAATTAATATAAATTTAGATTATTTTGGAACACATGATAACTTTTCACTCCAACACAAAGGTCTCAGTCCATTAAATAGTCAATTCCCAGCTCCACTTACTGATTGAGAGCAGTCAAAATACGGCCCTCTGTGAGGAAGTTGAGGGCTGCCCCCAGCAGCTCATCCCTATGCGGGAGGCTCCGCACAAAGGAGAAGGAGCCCATGAGGGAGAGCTCGTCTGTGGCCTCCTCCATAGCCTCCCTGGCACCTTCCACATGTGTGGCATCTGCAATCTAATATCATACATTAGGAACAATAATCATTATTTGGGATTTCTAAGCACTTTCATGGCACAAATTATCTTCTAACAGTAAAGAATGCATTGACATATGTGTATGACATAAATCATACATTGAAATTCAACATCAGTACACTATAGAGCACACCACACAGTATCTTGACACAAAAACACTTCTCCAAAAAGTGGTTTCAATTAACATTAACCATTTACTTGCCTTTTGGAGCTTGGTCCTCAAATTGTAATCTGTCACCTCTTCCAAAGTGGCAGGAAGAGGGGACAGATTACAAACCTGTCTGTAGAGGCGCTGTGATAGGAATCTCGGAGAGACCTGCCCCTGCACCAGGCAGAGGGCAATCATCTTCCCCACCAGCCTGTACTGTCCTTTCTGCAATGCTGTGATAAGGGGAAAAGCACAAGGTTATTAAAGTTTGTTGCTCATTTTAAATGCATGTTAAAAACTCTAAATTGCAACGCCCAATACCATAAATTAAATTCAAAGCTTACCAATACTGTTCAGGGCCAGGGTTGTGTTGCCCTCAGGACCTTCAGATATAAAGAAGTTCTGTATTTGGTCGATGAGGAGGGTACAGAACTCTCTGGTCGGTCCCCCCTCAATAAATGATTGAAGAGCCCCCCATGATCCGCTCGGAAAGTCATAGTCACGCTGCGTATACGGCTCTCCCAGGACAGCCACGCAACAGAATATATATATAATAGTGAAATGCCATATTGAGAACATTTAGATCGGGGGACACGCAACAATCGAGGGATGTGGACACCCCCGAATATTGACGACTATTTCGCACACTGCCATCACAATTATAGCCTAACATAACACTGTACTAGACACAAATGTATTTTCCATTAGATAGTGGTGGTCATTACATTATAGTGAAACTAGTAAAGACAACACAGCTTTATGTTACGGCGAAACATGGAGGCACTGCAGCTCTAGTCTCGACAATGCGTTACTTTAGTCTGGTATTTCTCTTCACTGATTGGTTAGACAGCCTTCAAACTTAGTGGTCAAGCAAAGAAGAGGGAGGGGCTCGTTCTGCATACCTAATAGCCGGAGTGAATAACTAATAGCCGGAGTGAATGACTAATAGCCGGAGTGAATGACTAATAGCCGCGGCTATTAGTCATTCAAAACCGTACGGAATCCGTACGGAATTCTTGCCAAACCGCACGGAATCCGTACGGTTTCCGTGCGGTTTTGCACTTTTACCGCGCCATTCTAGGGCCGGATTGTGGCCTTCTTGGCTTTCCATGGGCTACCTCCAGGTACCCCCTCCATGCCAGGGCGCCCTGAATTTATGTTTATTAACAGCTCCTCCACCGGGGTCAAGACAATTTGAGGGCCAGTCTGCCGACTGTCGGCCTTTTCACGATTGGCTTAAAAAAATGGCTTATTTAAATTTAAACCAATACGATGGTGGGAAAAGCTTACCAGTTTGTATGTTTTTTTTATACTTATAATTTTTCGCAATTCTGGACCCCCCCCCCCCCCCCCAAAAAAAAACAAAACTCTCCGGTTCTACACGATTCACGTGAATGACCAAATAGACCAAGAAAACGGCGATTGTCGCAGAAAAGCGACAAGTTTGCAGCTTTGTATAAGTGAATACTTCACGGAGGGGCGGCGCCCTAGCGCCCTCTATTGACCCACCGCCACTGGTTGATATATCTATCATTTGTATTAGCCTACCAAATCACAGGCCTCTTCAACGGTTGAAATCAGACATCCTTTTTTTCTCACTTCCATTGAAGGACGGTAAATAGTAATTATTAATAATAATAATAATAATAATAATTCATTTTATTTGTTGAGCACTCTTCATTCTAGCAGAATCTCAGAGTGCTAGTATACAATTTTTAAAAAGTAGGAAATGCCTTTGAAATGCCTAATGGAAGATTGAAACATAATTATCAATAATTAATTCAAAATGTCACTGAATCCGGGGAAGGGGAACATCTTCGTGGAGCTGTGGTTCCCTCTGGTGGTCAGTAACGGGACCTCAGCTCATCCTTTGAATTCTACGTTTTACATAACAGCATATCAAATATAATTCACCAACATGTCGGACTGCTTCTATTCTATCCAGACAAAACCAGACATCTCAACACTGCATATCTGATTTTATTTGAATTTCTACAGGATAAATAAATAAATACATACAAATGAAATAAATATAACAATGACGTCAGAGAATAATTCAGTTAACATTATCTCTCTCAAACTATTTTTCTTCTGAACAATTTTCGGGTAAAAACCTTCACTCATACAGACATGAATATAAATAAATACATAAAGTTGATAAGATAAACAATGGTAACACTTTATAATAAGGTGCCATAATAAATAGCAAACTAGTCATTACCTAATTCTTTGTTAATATTTGTTAATTGTTACTAAAATATCTATTTGGCACAAGTTAATAGTTTTTCCATCATTAATTAAATATTAGTTGTTTGCACTAATATTGTATTCATATTTATTAATAGTTAACTAAATGTATTTTTGGCACTAATTAACAGTTATTTCTTACATTATTTAAATGTTAAATGTTTATTTACAAACTACATGTTAATGTAAAAGTTAATGAAATATTATTATTTAACTAATTGTTATTAAACTGTGCTTCTGCCTATCCCAATATGAACCACTCCTCATAGGACTCTTACAATGAAGTTGGTTAAGCTTAATTAATATATTAGTAATATATAACTATCAGTATGGGGACCCTTATAATAAGGTTGGTTAAGCTTAATTATGTATTAGTAATATATAACTATCAGTATGGGGGACCCTTATAATAAAGTTGGTTAAGCTTAATTAATATATTAGTAATATATAACTATCAGTATGGGGGACCCTTATAATAAAGTTGGTTAAGCTTAATTAATATATTAGTAATATATAACTATTAGTATTGGGGACCCTTATAATCAAGTTGGTTAAGCTTAATTAATATATTAGTAATATATAACTATCAGTATAGGGGACCCTTATAATAAAGTTGGTTAAGCTTAATTAATATATTAGTAATATATAACTATCAGTATAGGGGACCCTTATAATAAAGTTGGTTAAGCTTAATTAATATATTAGTAATATATAACTATCAGTATGGGGGACCCTTATAATAAAGTTGGTTAAGCTTAATCAATATATTAGTAATATATAACTATCAGTATGGGGGACCCTTATAATAAAGTTGGTTAAGCGTAATTAATATATTAGTAATATATAACTATTAGTATTGGGGACCCTTATAATAAAGTTGGAATAGTAATTATTAATTATTTGCAAATATTTATTATAACATTTAATAACGATAGCAAATATTTTAACTTTCACACTGGAAATGAATGATCTCAGCACACACTGTTGGGAAGGGGGATGGAAATACTTTATTTATAACTCTCTAACAAAGAACTCTCCAATAGCTTTTTTTAAAGATTTAATAGGTTTCTTAAAGGCACACAAGGCAATGTTTTTAGAGATGGGTGAGAGACGCTCCATTCACCTGGTTATTAGCCATTTAATCATCAGTGACTAAGAAGCTGTTAAATTAACCTAAAAATGTTACCTGGTGTGCCTTTAATGAAAGACTGTGTATGTGTTTCAGAGATGTTTGTACATCTCTGCTATGTCATGCAAAATCCTACCCAATGGACCACTGTGGTACTTTTTTGCAATCCATTCATGCCACTCAATCACATTTAGGTGGTCTGACAACAGTTCTTCTGTCCGGTTGCCCCTTTGTCTCCAGACCTGCTCCTTAACAGTTCTCCAAGCACGTTCAATGTGCTGTGTATGGTTTCCTGTAATAGGATCCATATACCACATACTGTGGTTTACAGTCAAGTGTCTGAACCCCAGATCATTAAGTACTCGGTATGACCGCCATTCATCACTAAGGATGTAAGAGCCCATTTTTACATGTCGGCATAGCAAAGGGACAAGTTCTTGTCTGGTTCGCCTGTCCACCAGGCGCAGGATTGGTCTCTGACTCTTCCCATCACTTTTCTTCACGCCCAACCTGCCAAAAACCCACTTTTTTCTTTTCCACCCCCCAGCCGCTCTGCCTCTCCCATACTGTATTAAAACAAAAGAAAAGAGAAAGTGATCATGAAGGCAAGCAAGTCGCAGCAAAGCATAACACATTCTGTGTATGAGGGATGCATTACACAAGGATACAACAACGTTTAATTGTCACATGCACATAGTTACTGGTGTAAGAAATGCAATGAAATTGAGTTCGTAAAGATGTAAAGTGCATGTTGGACATTGGGGAGGGATTATTGAGGGATTGTAGGGTCGGCTTGGACATCACAGATAAAGACCTTGCCTCGTAAATCAATCGGTAATTCATTTGCGAAAACCGGTGCATCGGTTGAATTTGCCCCTGATCTAATGTTAACACTTTGAAAGGGATTAAACATGACGTCACCATGTAATCTGAGGGTCTACCTGTGCCAGTGGTGTGTATAACGAAGTTACAGATCAGCCCTCTAACCCTAACCCAATTATAAAAATACCAGACATGTGGTTTTAACAATGGAGAGTTAGCAGGGGTGTCGGCACTCTCCAAATCAGAGGCTGAACTTGTATGATGTTGTGTACTAGGCATAAGGTGATGAAGTGGTATGACGAATGGGCAAGAGCTGGGTGGGGTTTGCAGGCAGGAGGGGCGGGGGGCTTTCTGGTGAAGGGCGTTAGGGGGGAGGGGGGGGGGGGTTTACAATATACAGAATACATCAGTGGAGTTTTTTTTTGATGATGGGCAGAGCTAGGGGCAGAGCTGTCGGGGTAGAGTAGTGGGCACATGTGGGTAAATGAGTGTGTGTAGGTTGGGGCTGAATGTGAAGAATGACACTTGGCCGAATGCAGAGGGGAATGGGTGCACAATGCGTGTGTATGCACTTTACTATTATCAATGTGTGTTGTTGTCAGTGATGTCTACCACTTAATTTTCCAGCATATTTTAATTATGGTAGTTGTTACTCTGATATTTTATGCACATGTTATGAAAATTCAAACAATATTTTCTCAACTTTCTCTTATGTCTGAAGTGGCTTTCGTCGATCACCACATACTCGTGTCTTCCACCAAATCGCTGTCCCTTCCTTCTCCTTCTTCTATTAAGTGCCCAAATACATACTTCTCGTAGCTTCTTTGCCATCTTTGAAAGAGAGGTCGGACTCCTTGATATCTCATCCATCATCATGTCAATCTGTCTTAAACGCAGTCCTTGTGAAAACCTGGAACAAAGCATCACAAATAATTAGCATTTCTTCAAATGACACCCCCCCCCCCCCTTCCACACACACACACACACACACACACACACACACACACACACACACACACACACACACACACACACACACACACACATAGACTGTAATAATATTCAGAAAATAGAAAGGACACGTGTAACACATTAGTAACAGAGCCGGTATGCGTAGGGCTTCACAGCACATTGCAAGGCTTCACATCACATTTTACATTGTGTAAGAGCATGACAGTGTTTATTTGGCTACAGGCTATTTTAATGTCACATTTTGGCTGCTGGTGTATGTGGTGCACTTTGGCAGAAGAGCCGTTCACTTCATTCTCACCTTTCCTTTCATTCTCAAGCTATACGTTAAAATAACATTACCAGAGGCTACATGCAGGCGCACAATGAAAACACTCCACTCATCTATCCTAACAGTATATAGTTTGTTTTCGTCGTCCTCCATCGCTCGATTCAACAATACATTTTGGCACTTTTTACTCCCGGATCAGACCGCAGAAAAAGCCTTGGACTTTCCTATCGCCAACATGCCTCTGTACTCGGATATCTCAGGCACGGAGACTGGGAAATGCACAGACTGCACCAAACTGCGACAGACGGTGGCTTTAATGGAAACGAGACTAGCAGCATTAGAAAAATGCAAAGGACCCCTACAGGATACAGTGCCGATGGGTGAGTTTGCTGAGCTCACTCAGATACAGCAAGATGATCAAAGCTACACTGTATCCTTCCCGAAGCTGGCCAAGAGAGAGACAGTTCCAGCTGCGTTTCACTGGCACAGAGTCGGCGCTAAGCCAAAACAACATACCAAAGTGAATCAACAAGATCACTCAACGCCAAATGCTA
Organism: Gadus morhua; assembly: GCF_902167405.1. NCBI lineage: Eukaryota > Metazoa > Chordata > Actinopteri > Gadiformes > Gadidae > Gadus > Gadus morhua. Next base: position 1,161,099 of record NC_044054.1, read on the forward strand.
AACTACCCAAAGCTAAAGTTATTAGCCGGATTAGCCCGTCACTGAAATTAACCCTGCCACTGAAGAACCGGTTCCTGCCACTTCAAGAGTCCACCAACGAGCCTGCCACCCATGCACCCCTGAGCCCCGAGATGCGTCCGGACGGACAGTGCGGACAGAGACGGAACATGAACCAGTCGCCATGGAGGCGAGCTGCGCATGCCTCGGCCACCTGTGCACCCCTGACCCCTGAAATGTGTCCGGACAGACGGTACGGACAGACATGGAACAACCAGTCGCCACGGAGGCGGGCTGCGCATGTGTCTGCCACCGTCCAACAAGGGCCCATCTCAGAGGAAGCAGATGAACCAGACACTCTGATTATAGGAGACTCAACCATCAAGGATATAACCGGTAAGAAGATCAAAACATGCAACTTCCCATATGGAATGGTTAGTGATATCAACCATAAACTAGCCAAAATCGTATTGGAAAACCCCAAAATCTCACAGATTATTGTGCATGCAGGATTTAATGATATTCAAAGAGAACAGTCAGAACTTCTGAAGAGGGATTACACTGATCTATTGGATACACTGGACAAAATACACATCAACTCATTCATCAGTGGACCCATACCAGCAGTTGACAGGGGAATAAACAGATTCAGTCGTCTACTTGCAATGAATACATGGCTTTCCAGAGTCTGCAATGAAAGAGGAAGGGGCTTTATTGACAATTTCAACTTATTCTGGGGGCGCAAATATCTTTTCAGAGCAGATGGCCTACACCCAAACAGGTTAGGCTCAAAACTGTTGAGGGACAATCTTCTCTTCTCGCTTTACGCACAGGCCACAATCTTGCCATGGTCTGACGCACAGGCCACAATCAGAGCACAGGTTGAGAAGAAGCGAGACTACAGCCTCCCCCACACATCTACTCTGCCACTATCTGACACACAGATAGCAGACAGCCCACAGACCTTGAAGAGAGACAACAGCCCGCCCGACGCCATCAACACTGTGCCTTCCCCAATCGCTGATGCTGGCTTGACGAGGAACGGCCACCCCCCTCCTCTGCATTACAGACCAAAGACCTTGAAGAGAGACAACAGCCTGCCCGACACCATGGACACCGTGCCCTCCCCCATCGCCGATGCGGGCTTGGCGAGGAACGGCCCCCCCCCTCCTCATCTCTCCAATAGCCACAACAACTCCAGCCCTAATGACTCCTCCCTTTGCGATTTTCCAGCTGAATTTAAGAAACTGGAATATGTTGGCATTCAACCTTGCATCTGTGTCAATGATAGCATCGCCAGGTCATTCCCACAGGCTGATAACACCAAAGCGGAGGTCGCCCCAGCCCCCCGCCCCCTGTACTGATAGTAGTCCTGAGTATTACTGAGACAAAAAAGGGTTCAGCCGTAGACAAAGTATAAAGGACGTTTCGCATAATCTGCTGAACCCAAGGTTGCCTATGTCAAAACATGGCAACTTTTGCATTCCTGCTGTAACCACTAAGAGAGTAAACAAAGGGAAACTTAGACACACTGCTAACCTCACAAATCTCATACATATTTCCTCCAAACCAAAAACAACCTTAAAGCCTATCAACAACACCATCAGGAGGGGTCTACTTAATGTTAGGTCTCTTAATAACAAATCATTTTTAGTTAATGATTTTATTACCACCTCTAAACTGGATTTTATGTTTTTAACTGAAACATGGCTGGAACAAAATAACAGTGCAACCGTTCTGATAGAGACAGCTCCTCCCAACTATAACTTTTTTGATGCATGTAGATCTGGAAAAAGAGGTGGAGCGGTTGCTGTTATATTTAAAAATGATTTTCAGGGGAAACAGATGTTATTTGGTGATTTTCCATCATTCGAATACCTTTGTGCTGTATTGAAATGCTCCCCCAGAGTTCTCCTATTAATTATTTACAGGCCACCCACATACTCGGCAAATTTTTTCGATGAATTCACAGAATTATTGTCTAGCATCTCCACAGACTTTGACTGTCTAGTTATAACTGGTGACTTCAATTTTCATACTGATGATTTGAATGACAAGTGTGCAAAAAAACTTTTTACCATTTTGGACACATTTGAACTGTCCCAACATGTGAAAGAGACTACTCATTGTAAGGGCCACACTCTAGACCTGGTTATCACAAAGGGCCTCAATGTTTCTGATCTCTCTGTGACTGATCCTTCCTTGTCTGACCACTTTTGTGTTTTCTTTAATATATCTTTTATTCCCAACATACAGACAAAATCAAATACTGTCAAAAAACGGTATATCAATGAAGAATCGTATGTACTTTTTAGAAAGGCCATCTCCTTACTACCACCTCTCAACCCATGTTCTGCTGATGATCTTGTAGAAAACTTTAATTTGAAAATCTTGAAAGTCATGTATGTCATTGCACCTTACAAGGTTAAAACGATTTCTGGAAAGCAAAAGGCACCCTGGAGAAAAGCTGCTTCTGTAACAGCACAGAAAAAAGAATGCAGGAAGGTTGAACGCATCTGGCGTAAAACAAAACTTCATATTCACCATGATATCTACAAAGAGAGCCTCCGTGCCTACAATTCAGACTTAAAAAGTGCTAGAGAAACATTTTTCTCCAATATCATTAAATCCAATAATAATAATGCAAAAACCCTATTTGCAACTGTTGACAGACTGACCAACCCCCCAACACAAATCCCACCTGATCTCCATTCCACGCAGAAATGCAATGAGTTTGCAGCTTTTTATACTGATAAAATTGAAGGCATCAGACGCGCCATCAATATCTCCACTTCAAACAAAAATGTTGGACTACCACCCTGTTCAGGCAAAAGTAACGTGGCAGGGATGGCATGCTTTAATGTTATTGACTCTAAAACTCTTGTGGAAACTGTTACACAACTAAAGCCATCCACCTGTTGCCTTGATTCTTTACCTACCAACCTCTTTAAGAATGTTTTTGACTGCCTAGCAATAGACATATTGCAGATAGTTAACAACTCTCTCCAGTCAGGCAACTTCCCAAAAGCCCTGAAAACTGCAGTTATTAAACCCCTTTTAAAAAAGCGGAGCCTAGATACCTCTATTATTAACAACTACAGACCAATATCAAATCTGCCCTTCATAAGTAAAATCATTGAGAAAGTTGTCCTCCAGCAACTTAATCACTTCCTGGCATCAACTGGTTGTTATGACACCTTCCAATCAGGATTTCGATCCCTGCACAGCACTGAGACCGCCCTCATTAAAGTTGTAAACGACATCCGTCTTAACACAGACTCTGGCAAAACCTCAATACTAATGCTACTAGACCTCAGTGCTGCATTCGACACTGTAGACCATACAATACTTTTGGACAGGTTAGAAAACTGGGTGGGGCTTTCAGGCACAGTCTTAAATTGGTTCAGATCCTACCTACAAAATAGGAACTACTTTGTTTCCATCGGCGACTTTGTATCAGAATCAACCAACGTGATGTGTGGAGTCCCACAAGGTTCGATCTTAGGACCCTCTTTATTCAACATCTACATGCTCCCACTAGGGCAATTCATGCATAATAACAATATTGACCATCATTGCTATGCTGATGACACGCAAATCTATGTATCGCTATCACCAAATGACTATCGGCCCATAGATCTGCTGTGCCAGTGCATTGAGCAAGTGAAGGAATGGATGTGCCGAAATTTCCTTCAACTAAATGAGGACAAAACAGAGATAATTGTATTTGGTTCTAAAACGGAAAGGCTTAAAGTAACCCAACACCTTCACTCTCTGTCCCTGAAAACCTCAATCAAAGCCAGAAATCTAGGGGTTATCATGGATTCAGATTTACATTTTGACAGTCACATCAAATCAGTTACAAAATCGGCATATTATCACCTTAAAAATGTAGCAAGACTTAGAGGGCTCATGTCCACCGAAGACTTACAAAAACTTGTACATGCCTTTATCACTAGTAAGCTTGATTACTGCAATGGTCTCCTCACAGGTCTTCCAAAACAAACTCTGAGGAAGCTTCAGCTTGTTCAGAATGCTGCTGCTAGAGTTCTAACAAAGACCAAAAAATTTGATCATATTACACCAATTCTGAAATCGTTACATTGGCTTCCTGTAGGTCAGAGAATTGATTTTAAAATCATGTTGCTAACCTATAAATCCCTACATGGTTTAGGCCCAAAATATTTAACTGATATGCTTCCACTACATCAGCCTTCTAGACCACTAAGATCCTCTGAGACCAATCTGTTAATTATCCCCAGAGTAAACACAAAACATGGGAAAGCAGGATTTAGTTACTATGCAACAAATAGCTGGAATAAACTCCCAGAGGATTTAAGACTTGCCCCAACTCTGAGCACCTTTAAAACAAGACTGAAGACTTTTATGTTTGCTATAGCTTTCTGCTAAAATCTTAAATACATTGCACTTTCTAAAAAGCTTTTTTAACTTTGCCTTTATTTTCTATTTTAATACTAAAATGCCTTTTTCTATTTTAACCATTTCTTTGCATATGTTTTTCTTTTACTTATCTATTATTTTATTTTATTGTATAACAATGTTTATATGTGAAGCACTTTGAGTCTGCCTTGTGTATGAAAAGTGCTACATAAATAAAATTGCCTTGCCTTGCCTACAACAGTTAGATGTTCAAACATATTTTCCTTAATTCTATTTCTAATTACTCTGATGGAAGTCCCTTTTGGGACCCTTGAATGTTAAGTGAAGGCATGGGTCGACCCTTAAGCATTTCATGCGGGGTTAGATGCGTCGTTCTGTTAGTTTTCATGCAATAACTCATTAGTGCCAGTGGTAGTGCATCAATTCAATTTAGTGCTTGCACAAATGTTGTTCATTTTTAGTCTTGAGCGTCTCATTCACTCTTTCCACCTTACCTTGTGGTTGAGGATTGGGGCGTAATCTAGTCTTTATTTGACATGCAAATGTTGAATCACTCGTTTGAGTGTCCTCTGAACAAACGTTTTGTCTGAGCTTATTTCTGACAGAATTCCAAACCTTGTCTTGACTTCTCCAGTCAGAAACTTGATTACTGTAGTCGCACTTTGGTCTTTTGATGGGACTGCTTCTACCCATCTGTTGAACACTGTATTTCACACTCATTTTGCTGGATGTCAATCATTGTTTGCAAGTATGGTGAAGAAAAACCTTGTTTTCTAATTATTATTATTATTTTTTTTTTTTTAATTCTCCTCAATACCTCACCCCTTGCGCAATGGTCAAAACCATGCGCATTAAATGATAAGCAAATCTAAGAACGCCGTTGGTGCAACCAACGTCGAAACGTCTAACCTTAACCATCAGCAAATTAAAGCCAATCTTTTGGGAAGGGAAATCGAACCAGTGTGTCCAAAACCAAAGCCCAATATGGGTGGGTTTACCATCAGCCGCCTGAGACCACGCTGTTCCAAAGTCATGCACTAAACCGAAAAACGTACATGCGTTAGTGGGCTTCTATACCACAAAGGTAAAAAAAAATTAAATAAAATGCGACATGCCCCGTTCCAAGACCACCTCTGCTGCCAGAGCTGACATATCTGACTCCTGTTCCTCCCCCACCCTACACCCCACCCGGCACTTCCTATGATTGTTGCAGCTTGTGACTTCATGATCAAGTAAGCCAGTGCCCACAGCGACTCTGCCAAGTAATCGTGACTGTGCCTGCCTTAGGTCGTCCCGGGCTTCAAGGTGGGATCTTACCCGTCGTTGGCTAACCAGCCTTCCATACTGGCTTATTGCAGGATGCCGTACCTGGGATACGATCAATCCCCACCTATATGGTGGTATAGATCGCAAGGTGGAGGGATGGAGACAGAGTCTTCAGCCGCTTCTGCCCTATGCAGCGTGTGTGTGCGTAAAAGATACACCTCAGGGAAACTATAAAACAAAAAGTCATTTATCAGAGTTAAAATTATTAAAGTGTTGCAGCAGCAGTAGTGGCATTTGAAAGGTAAACCCACTACTTCCGAATCCAAATTGACAACATAGCATGTAGGATCCCTTCCCAGCAGATGTAGCGCTAATCCCCGTCATCCTTGACCAAAGAGATTTACCCTATATTTTAATTGGTGTAGTCCTACTTGTACAGTTTATCAAGATTACGTTTTTACTTTATGTATTTTTAATTATTATCCTCATCTTTATCATATCCATATTTATTCAATTATTCTTTCCTGTGTGAAAATAATAATAATCACTTAGTTAATAGCAACACCTTCTTTAGTCCAATTGCATTAGATTATCATTACTGTTGTCCTAGGAAGACAAAAAACAAAATAAAAACTAAACTTAAAGAAAAACAAATTAGCCATAATGTGAATATCCACTGCGTGTCTCCCTGTGACTCTCTCCCGCCTTCAGGAGAACACGCTCTCTCTCCCTCCTTAGTACGGGGTGCTGTTTGGTGCAAGACAACAGATAAGGGTGGAATGTGGCTTCTCTCTCTCTCTGCGTGTCTCCCTCCCACTTTGGGTGCTGGGTGTGGGAGAAACCAGTGGTAGTTCCTTTTCTCGGCCAGCAGAGGGGTTGTTCAGGTGAAACCTATGGACAGAGACTACAAAGAACTTCAAACATGGCAGACGGGGAACTACAAATTTATCAAAGCCTGAAAACTCAACAGAGCTCTACCTGTATTCCTTGGATATGTGGTATTTTATGGCGTATGGCCACCACACGCTTCCAGTTGAACACACTCTCTATTTCCTTTCTCTGTACTGTGTGTTAGTGTGTCTCTCTGTATTGCCTTAATGGTGTAGGTCGACAAATGGGGGTGAAATGTGTTCTCTCTCTTATTCTTCCTCACTCCCCTTAGGGTCCAGCAGCACCTAGGACTGTTAAAAGATAAGCCTGGAATGCAACATCCTGAACTCCCCATCATGGAACAACGGCCTAATAACTATCTCTCACACTCAAAAAGACCCTTCTGTCCCTTCATTCACAAATAACTTTTCACTTTATTATATATAACTTAATACTGCTCCCCCTTTCCAAATTTCTACATACACAAAACTACGAAGCTGACCACCGAAATTGGTACAGGCCTCGTCAGGCCGAACCAAAACACCCTCACAGGTTCTAACTTCCATACAATTCTAGGGAGGGGAACTACAACATGAGGTGGAGTAGAGGACTTCAAATATGGGCGGGGACCTCAAATGGGAGGACTACACATATGGGAAAGGGGATTACACTCTGGGCCTGTCTAACACACGAGAGCGGATGAGAGACTAGGGGGTAACTCTTGTCACTCTTGGAGGAGGAGATCGAGAAAAAAGGAGGAAAAAACAGGGGGGGGGGGGAAAGCAAAAAACCACAGGGCCTAGAGACGTTATTCAATACATCCAGATATTCCTCATAGCCAATAATCGTTATCTATCCTTATTGATTAATCTGCTTCAACAGACTAAACCGTCAACCAACGCGGCAAAGAGATGTTGTTTAGTATCGTAGTTTATCTATGCGACAGGTCCAGCAGTAATTCAAAGAAACACAGTAAAAGAGATATCATTTATCCTTGTCAACTTATCTAGGTCTAGTTTTAACGGTTCAAACAGTAAATTGAAGCGACACAGTAAAAAAGGTTATTTATCATTGTCAATTTATCTATTTCCGCAGGTTACGCCATAGAGCAACGTAATACGTCAGAGAGACATTATTCATTATTATCAATCTATCTATTCTTACTTTTACCCGTTTTAACGGGCAAAGATAGAGCGGATCACGCATACACACCCACTGATTTACTCACAGATTCCCTCTTTCTCGCAGACGCACACAGAAACATATCGACAGACTTCTCATTCTGTGTCCCGCACCCACAATCATCAGACACGGCAAAATAGCGTTAAGCATAGCAAAGCAAGCAAGCGTTGCACACATAGCCGGGTTATCATTGATTGATTTATTTCCATATTTAGCCGGCCCAAAAATACGCTCGCTCTCTTTCTTTCTCTCTCTCTCTCATACACACACTGTCTCTCGTTCACTCGCGCATACACGCTGTCTCTCTTTCACTCGCGCATACACACACTGTTTCCTCTGCAAAGGGACTTTAACCCTGATAAAGGACTCTAACCTTCTCACCACATAGAATTATTTAATACACATCCAATACTCGGCCATCGGTAGTCTTGTATCACTATGACCGATTCTTATAGGCCCTAGGGTCTCGAGGGTATTTTTCCACCATGCAACGAGCCTAGTTTCTTTTTTTTTTTCTCTCTTTCCCTCTGGGTTCCGTTCACGGCCCAGGTATCCCTCTGAGTCCACTCTATGGCCCAGGCATTTATTATTCCCTCTGGGTTCCGTACCCGGCCCAGGCATCCCTCTGAGTCCACTCTATGGCCCAGGCATTTATTATTCCCTCTGGGTTCCGTACCCGGCCCAGGCATCCCTCTGAGTCCACTCTATGGCTCAGGCATTTATTATTCCCTCTGGGTTCCGTACCCGGCCCAGGCATCCCTCTGAGTCCACTCTATGGCTCAGGCATTTATTATTCCCTCTGGGTTCCGTACCCGGCCCAGGCATCCCTCTGAGTCCACTCTATGGCTCAGGCATTTATTATTCCCTCTGGGTTCCGTACCCGGCCCAGGCATCCCTCTGAGTCCACTCTATGGCCCAGGCATTTATTACTTTGGCCATCGGTAGTCTTGTATCACTATGACCGATTCTTATAGGCCCTATGGTCTCGAGGGTATTCTTTCACCATGCAACGAGCCGATATTCGATGTGTCACGCATTCAGGGTCAATCGGGTTTTATGGGGAAATGCTGGGGTGCAGTCCTATTCGTCCCCACGAGATATCCCGTAGCGAACCGTTCTCACAGTCTCACCTCCTAATGTGGTTCCTATATAACTATGCAGAGTTTGGATTTTATCAACAGGTTTTGCCTACCTTTTGTTGGGCGTACGCGAGGTGAGACTGCAGGAATCGGTCCGGTGCTCCGGGGTCCCGAGGCCGTGCCGCTCCCCGTCTCTCGTTTCCCAGTTGTGGTCCAATTCAGAAAAATCACGTCGTGGGTCACCAAATTGAAGGGAAAAACGGTCTGTCTAGTTACTGGACCAGATGAAATGAGACGGAGAGGTAATAAAGTCTGTCGGCACGAGGACCTTGGATTTATTAAGTAAAGTGGCAACGGTTATACAGAGTCATAAGCGTGAGAAATCGAATATGTCTAAGTCCCTAATCAGCGCTGATGGTTCGTCCGGAGCTTCGCCTCCGTGGAAGGTCTGCTTCAGAAGAAGGTGAAGAGTCCCTGTGTGATACAGTTTTATGCTGTATCCTCCTCTCGATGAGGTGTGTGCGTTTGAGGTGTGTGTGGTTCTGTGTGATTTTGCTTGGCCTTGGCTCCCAGGCCCTGCTGTGTATGCCTCCTAACGGGGGAGAGCTCCTCGTGTCTCCGGTGTGATAAATTAAACCGGGGAGTGCCCCCCCCGAAATGTGGCTTCTCAGGCCCTGGTGTGGGCAGGGGTATCTCTTGGTTCCTCCTAACGGGGAAGAGCTCTCAAAATGTCTCCTGTGTGGTAAATTAAACCGGGGAGTGCCCCCCGAACTGTCTTGTGTGTGATAATTTAATGTGGCTCTCAGGCTCTTGGTATGGGCAGGTAACGGGGGAGAGCTTCAAAGTGTCTCCTGTTGTGATAAATTAATGTGGCTCTCCCGTTCTTGAGGATGACTGGTGCATTGTCTGAGTGTCCACCATCTGCCAGCCTGGGAAATGGGGCCTTCGGCTCCGGCCTTGACCTGACTATATTCTCATGTATGTGTTATGTGTTAAAAGTTGACTATATTGTAAGGTGACTGCCATGTGATGTGCTCATTAAGCTAGGGTAGGAGTTAGCTATATTTATAATGTACATGTGATGTACTCAGCAGGTTATTTTGCCCAACAAGGGTTAGGGTTAAGATGAGTAAATGAATAACTAAAATCTATGACTAGGTGCCAATTCCTTTGTATCGCGCGTGTGTGTGTGTGTGTGTGTGCGTGTGTGTGTGCGTCTGTGCGCACACACTTATAATCACCTATTTGAATGGCATTCAAACGGCCGATAAAAAGTGACAGTGTTACCCCTTAGGTTTTGTTAGACGACGGCCGATAAAAAGTGACAGTGTTACCAATTACGTTTTATTAGACGATGGACGATAAAAACACCAGTGTTTCCCCTTACGTTTCATTCGACGACCAGATAAAAAGTGACAGTGTTACCCCTGAGGTTTTATTAGACGACGGACGATAAAAAGTGACACTGTTACCCCTCACGTTTTATTCGTTGACGGCCGTTAAAAAGTGACAGTGTTACCCCTTAAGGTACGGCCACACCAACCGCGTTACTCGCGTACGACGCGTATAAAATCGGCAATACGCGCGTGAACCATTGGTTTACGCGCGTATGAGGCGTGTACATGCGTTACATGCGTAAAAGCAACATTTTACTCGCGTTAGGGGCGTATGAGGCGCGTACATATACGCGCGTACGCGAGGAGTTCAAAAAATTTAACTTTCAACGCACATACGTGTGATGCTTAGTCGCGATAGCCAATCAGCGTGGAGCTTGACCCGACGTCACTGGCAGAGAGTAGTGACGCTTGCACAGAAGCATACGGCCGACATCTTTCTTTACTCTGGGTGGAAATAGTAACATAGTTACGCCATTAAATGCGTTTATGGAAACATTTTTAGCGAGAAATGTGCATTTTACTTTCATAATGTTCGCTCTGTGATTGTGAAGGATGTTTGGTTTGATAGTTATGACGAAGAGTGAACGCTCCGTTCACTTGCATGGACAGAGTCTCTGGTTGCTAAGCAACCTCAACGTCTTGGCGGACTATTTCTCTGCTGATCAACACTACTTACATGGGAAGTTATTTAACCCGATTATTGTTATTTATATCCGAGATTATTTAATCTAACCCGATCCAAGCTCTATCATGCACCCAAACACGGCGGCGTTTGGGTTTCCTTCTTCGGACTCCTAAATCCAGCGCAGCCACAGGCGCGTAGCTGCGTACGTAGGACAATTTTTGACACAAAATGGTAAAGCAACATTTTAGCTGCGTTACGCGCGTACATCTATACGCGGGCACGCGTTTGGTGTGTTCGTACCTTTAGGTTTTATTAGACGACGGACGATAAAAAGCGACAGTGTTACCCCTTAGGTTTTATTAGACGACGGACGATAACAAGCGACAGTTACGTTTTATTAGACGACGGACGATAAAGTGACAGTGTTACCCCTTAGGTTTTATTCAACAATGTTGATAGCCTAGTGCTGGCTTAGCCGTCTCCTGGTATAAAGGTACAAAGTGTGATTCCCAATGTACAAAATGTAGATAATAATGTGAACAATAAAGTATGCCATGGTCAATTTGTTTTATTTATTGTCCGTAACATTGGACATATGCTCTACTGATCATAAACAATACCTTTATTGCAAAATTTATCGTCAAACAGCTTTATCTTTGACAGAGAGTAAGACTAAGAGAGGAACACAAACGATGAACACTTTGGATGAAAGACGAAGACATCAAAAGTTATTATCTAAAAAAAAACGTTGACACTCTGGACATTTAGCACACGTACACATCATTTATACTTAGTATGATATAATTAAATAAGATAACAGACCGTCTCTGGGATTCTCTCTTCCTCCTCTAGAAGGTAAACGGGTCGACGGTCGCCTGAACACAAGCACCACATTCAGGTAACCCTTCCTTTTACAGTCCCCTAATTACTAGGTATTTACCCGGTACATACATGGTAAACTATAGTGTATTACTGGGTAATTACCACTGGTAATAAGAAGGTAAATACAGAGGTAGTTACCCGGTAAATACAGAGGTAGTTAACCCGTAAATACATGGTAAATCATAGTGTATTACTGGGTAATTAACACTGGTAATAAGAAGGTAAATACAGAGGAATTATCCGGCAAATTATAGTGTATTACTGCGTAATTACCACTGGTAATAAGAAGGTAAATACATAGGAATTACAGCTGATGTACCAAGTAAAACCTCCACTATCACCCATCAACTCAACTAAGTAGCGTGTAGTTGTAACTGTTTTAGGTTGGTAATAACTCCGAAATTGTGTACTTCCTAGGAAATTAGCAACCTGGTCTCACAGGAATCCGTGAAATGACTACGGTCGGACGCTTAACTCGAAATCCGTGGACACATCACGGAAACACGCCGATTTCCGTGATGTGGCCACGGAATTCTCTTCAATGCAAGTTAATGACGCTGATGTTCCGTGGCTCACACACGGATCCCAGTTTCAACGAGCGAGTCGACCACGGGGGCTTAACTCAAAACCCGGGGTGGTCTCACTGAAACACTTAAATTGTCCTTGTTGTGTCCACGGAAGTTGCTCCAATGCAAGTAAATGACAATGATATTCCGTGGCACACACACAGATTCCCGTTTCATTCTGTGTGTGTGCTCCCGTTTCAATCTGTGTGTGTGCCACATTTGACCACAGCGGGGGCTTAACTCAAAATCTGCGGTGGTCTGACGGAATCACTTAAATTGTCCGTGATGTGGCCACGGAATTTGCTCCAATGCAAGTAAATGACACTGTTATTCCGTGGCTCACACACGGATATCGGCGTGTTTCCCTGATGTGGCCACGGATTTCGAGTTAAGCGTCCGACCGTAGTCATTTCACGGATTCCTGTGAGACCATGTTGGAAATTAGGCAACCAATTCTTAGAAACACCTATTATCCAAGGTGTATGTTGGTAACAGCCCAAATGTAATGATGTACTATCTAGAAATTAGCATAGTACTTTCCAATAAAATACTTTTTCTTAGTTATTATTCATAGCTACACCCATTTAGAAAGGGTTTATTCGATTTACCACTATGGAATTACTTACCTGGTAACAACCTCTGCAGGAACAGTTTTCCTCTAGTGTCATGGTACATCTTCTTAAATACTGGGTACGAAGCCGTTTGTTTCCATGTTATTACCAGTTTCTTACCATATAATTTATAATAGATACATTCCATTATCCATGCAGTCAACACAAACATGTACCATGTACGTTCTGCGACGTTACCAAGTAAAACACAACAATTTACCCACTAAGTAAGCTGAAACTGTACTGTAAAAGGAAGCCTCGTTTGTTTCCATGGTATTACCAGGTTCTTACCATATAATTTATAATAGATACATTCCATTGTTCATGCAGTCAACACAAACTTGTACCAAGTACGTTCTGCAACGTTACCAAGTAAAACACGACAATTTACCCAGTAAGTAAGCTGAAACTGTACTGTAAAAGGAAGCCTCGTTTGTTTCCATGGTATTACCAGGTTCTTACCATATAATTTATAAAAGATACATTCCATTGTCCATGCAGTCAACATAAACTTGTACCATGTACGTTCTGCGACCTTACCAAGTAAAACACGACAATTTAACCAGTAATTAAGCTGAAACTGTACTGTAAAAGGAAGCCTTGTTTGTTTCCATGGTATTACCAGGTTCTTACCATATCATTTGTAATACATTCCCTTTTCCATGCAGTCAACACAAACTTGTACCATGTACGTTCTGCGACGTTACCAATTAAAACGCACCAATTTACCCAGTAAGTTAGCTGAAACTGTACTGTAAAAGGAAGCCTTGTTTGTATCCATGGTATTACCAGGTTCTTACCATATAATTTGTAATACATTATTCCCTTTTCCATGCATTCAACACAAACTTTTACCATGTACGTTCTGCGACGTTACCATGTAAAACACGACAATTTACCCAGTACACTGTAAAACCAGTACATCTTATTAAAAGAACTAAGTAGACGTAACTTAAATCTCAAAAATCGTTGGGGTTACTCATTCACCTGAATGAACAGAACTTAAGAATCAATAATTGATGTAATAACTCTTTTGTTTTGAGTGCTGCTCAAATATGGAACATTTTAAGTCGAATTTATTTATTCCAGTGTGTTCCATTGACTTATTTAACTTAAGTGTAGCTATATCATTTTCATTAGACTATATAAGCTACACTTTGTGTAATTAGTTTTTATTGCTATCTCTATTATTTATAATTATTTCTGATGATTATGCAATGCCCAATTAAAACAAATAATTACTGTGACATAATTTCAATGATCACAGTGTAAAGATTTAAAGTTAATCACAGAATATTGGCATAAATAAATAAATAAGCTTATGACACACATTTTCGTTCAACTTTTTTCTATTGTGTCTCAAACAGCTTGTGTGTCTTTTAACAGGCGCTAGCTCTTTATATTTGGGAAACCCATTATCAAAAACGGCTGAATCCGAATACTCATACTTGACTACTATATAGTATGAATTTTGTAGTACTGCAAAAAATATAGCGCGTCCGAATGCTCAGTACGCATTGTGAAGTACGGAAGACGTTTCCGAATGCGTGCTACCGCCAAAGTAAACCACTGAGTTCACTACGCTATCCCACAATGCAACCGGAGTCTGGTAACGAACGAAGAAGAAATGGCTGACCCGACACCAACAGAAAGACGTCGTAGAAAGCGGCGAAAAAAAGAGTAAAATAGTAAAGTAAGTAATTAAGTAAAAAGAGACTTTTTTAATTTAATAGCAACGATGACAAGACGGAAAACAGGTAACTTATCAAGGTAATTTTGCCGGCATCCGAGGGGAGATACGTCATCTCCAAACATCCGGTGGAGTTTCGGCGATGTTCGGAAGCGTTCGGAGGCGTTCTACGCATAGCTGTATGCTGACCGTACTACACTGTCAAGTGTAGTACCGTCAAGTAGACGCTGAACAGAAATAGTATGTACTAAGTATTCGGATGCACCTGCCAGTTCACGTTGTGGTCATTGCGCAGATGCGCACGGTGATTGCAACTAGCCCTCTGTTTTTGGTTGGGCAACCCCGTTTACTGGCTATTTTTTTTCAACTTGAGCAGTGAACTTCGTTTTCAACTCGTGGTCTTCTCTTCACTCGCGCAGCGACGACGGATCCGACTATTTTTGGACATCTTTTCATCGTTAGCATCAACTCCGGGACAGCGGACACCTGCTTTTTCGCCGACATTTTCGCAGACAAACTTTCGACACATTACCCAGCCGACGAGCAGTTTTATTGTCTACTTGAGGTAATGTTGCTCGGTTGTGCTTTACCTTGCATGTAGTAGGCCTATGATAGTGTTAGCAACTGCTGCTAGGTTGCAAGCTATATTAAAAACTTTAGTTATTCGAAAGGAAACGCAATTTTAATAACTGCATGCCTTGTTAACTAACCAAGGATGAGTTTTTTATGTGTTAAATTCTTTACTAAGTCACAGTTACCAGCGTAAACGTTCGTATTTTTTCGAGGTTTTTTTAGCGCCTAAAATCAAGTCTTCAGCTCTACGTCTTTTGGGCATGTTTTCGTCAAAGTCGGGTTGTATTAGCCTAGCAATCGATCCGTTTTTGTGGCGTTTTTACCCTACACCAGTTTTGCCAGGAACATATAATGTGGAAATGTAAATTGTGTGTTTTTTCTAGTAACTTAAAAATACAGTTACTGAGACATTACAGACTTTACCATGGTCAGTATTCAACAGTTTCACCTTTACCATGCCTCTACAACAGCTGCATGTGTACATTTAGTACTTTTAATTCATTAAAGGTACATTTGTCAAGAATACATGCAGGGAAAAGAAAGGTTGATGGTGACACCACTGGTTTGATTGTAAAAAGGGCATTTCATTGCCCTGTTTGTGATTTTGAACAGCCATTTGCTGAGAGAGAAATGTTTATACATCTTCGGGGGCATTTAAGAAAAAAAGAAACCGTTCCCTGTCCATTCGGTGCCTGCACGTTTAAAACAAATGTGTACTCCACGTTCAATGCACACAGATGCAGAGAACATCAAAATACTCGTGACTATGATGACATTATAGTGCAAAATGATGTAAATGTCTCCCAGGATAGTGACATTGAACAGGATCCAGGTGAACTGACAGATGAAAATGAAACTACCCCTGTAGCAGGAGGTAGCCATGAGAAGTTAGCAGAGAAGTTACAATTCAATCTGGCTGCCTTTTTTCTTAAAAATGCATACTGTTCTCCATGTGTCACAGAGGGCAACACAGGAAATCATTGAACATGTTGATCAGTTGTTTTTACTGTCAGAACCTGTTGTCAGGGATTCTGTAATAAAAATAATGGAAAAAAATCATTGCCCCTTTACTGAAACACTTGTGACTGAGATAGTCCAGGCAGTGTCTGAGAGTAATGTTTTGCATAAGTCAGTTACAGCTGAAGGACCCCTTTCAACTGCCAAAAGGAGGAAAACATATGATGAAGAAAAGTTTCCACTTATTAGGCCTGTCGAATACCTGATTGAGTCGTCACAGCATACCTTTATGTATGTACCTATTCTCAGTACTTTGCAACAGTTGTTAAAAAAAACTGATGTATTTGAGAAAGTCAAAGAAACCCCTTCTAAGTTGCCTGGACAGTATTTGTCACACTGTGATGGCTCCTACTGCCAGGAAAATGCGCTTCTCTCAGATGGGGGTCAGAAATTCTCATTAATCTTTATGTTGATGATTTTGAAATCGCAAACCCCCTAGGAACATCACGAAAAATACACAAAGTATGCTCAGTTTATTGGACATTAGGTAACCTGCCAGCAAAGTACCGTTCAGCTCTCCATTCAATTTAACTTGCCCTTTTGTGCAATTCTAATGATGTACGGGAATTTGGATTTTCAAAAGTCTTTGCACCCCTCTTAAAGGACCTAAGAACTCTTGAAGAGGTGGGCGTCTATATTGAGGCCTTTGGTGACTGTGTCAAAGGAACAGTCTTCTCAGTTGCAGCTGATAACCTTGCTGCCCATGCGCTAGCTGGCTTCAATGAGAGTTTCAGGTCGACATATTTCTGTTGATTTTGTCTTACTACTCAGACTGAAATGCAAGTATCTGATGCAGTCACTGGTGTTAACCTGAGAACCAAAGATCTGCATGACAGCCTTGTTCAAGAAATTCAGAAAGGTGACGCTGAACAGTGTTATGGGGTAAAACGCAGTTGTGTTCTCTCTGACCATCTCAAATATTTCCATCCTCTCACAGGATTTCTACCTGATGTCCTGCATGACCTGTTTGAAGGTGTGGTTCCTGTTGAGTTGGCACATTGTTTGAGAAGCATGATTGCAAAAAAAAATTTCACTTTGGAGGAGCTGAATAGCGCAATATTGTTTTTTCCCTATCAACATTCTGATAAGGTTGACCGCCCTCACCTAATTCCTCAAACTTTTGTCAGTCGAGGAACAATTGGTGGGAATGGACATGAGAATCACACTCTCCTCAGGCTTCTTCCTCTTCTCATTGGCTCCAGAGTCCCAGAAGGAGACAAATTCTGCGAGGTCCTAATGGACTTAAAAGATATTGTGGAACTGGCTGTGTCGCATAGCTTTACTGACGAAACTATTCAGTACATGGCTTGCAAGATTTTAGATCACAGGCAGTTGCTACAAGAAGTCTTGCCCAGTTTAAGATTAAGACCAAAGCACCATTTTATTGAGCATTATCCACATCTCATAAAATGTTTTGGTCCACTGGTGCATCTCTGGACAATGAGATTTGAGGGAAAGCACAAAATCTTCAAGAAAATTATTCGTGACACTAATAACTACAAAAATGTGTTAAAAACTTTAGCAGAGAGGCACCAGAGCATGATGGCTTTCTATTTGTCTTCACCACGTTTTTTTAAGCCTTCAGTACAAACTTCAAAAGTTGAGTCAGTCTATGTCGATTCATTGCCTGTCGATACACATGTGTTAATATCCAGCATGACGGACAGCAGCAGTGTTTATCGCACAAAACAGGTAACCATTGAGGGCACAACCTTTGTGACTGGCATGTTTGTTTGCACCGGACACATGCTGCCTTGCCTGAGTTTAAGGAGATCAGAAGCATATTCCTAATCCAGAATGATATCTTCTTTTTACTGAAAGACTATGACACCGAATACACTGAGCATCTGCACACGTATCATCTAAAAGATCACACAAGCAAGGGCCATACAGTGAAATCTTTGTTCCAGTTGGCTGACCAAATGCCACAGTTTGCCTACAAAGTCTATGGCAAGCTATTTATAATAACTAAACATTTTATTACAGTCACAGAGTGAGAGCCACATCACCCCAGAGGACATCCTCCTCTTCCCCCTGGGACCTAAGGGAGATCTCAGACCCTTTCTATTTATTTTTATCTATTAACTCTATTCCAACTCTATTCCAGCTCTATTCCATCACCTTGACACCCAGGACAACACATTGTAAGGTAATGTCAGTTTACACGTTTGCTTTTCTCACACACAATGATCGGTTCTCAATATGTAAACCAGTACCAGTGAAATAAATCGTTTGCCATTATGTGAAGATAAAATCGAATCAGTCTCTAGTCTGTAAATTTGAGGTAAAAAATGCAGTTCGTTTTTAAGCTTTGCGCAGGACTGTAATGCTACCTTTGCTCAGTCTACAAGTAACAAAATGTAATGCGTTGTCCATGTAGGCAGCTTATAAAAACAAAGAGCAAGGGAATACAGTTGTTTTTTGTGTTTTTTGTTACAGGTTCCTCTTACACAGTGTAAATGGAAGATTCTGACATCCTCAAACTAAGGGTCGTCCTTGACGATGTCAATGCTGAGAGGCTGATTTTGCGCCCTCGTCCTGAGACTATAAATGCCCTCATAACTGAGGTGAAAAACAAACTGAACCTGTCGTATGAATTCCGGCTTCAGTTTCAAGATCCAGAATTTGACAATGCTTTATGCAATTTAGTTAACATAGAGGACCTGCCATCCAAGGCAACTATTCAAGTAGTAAGACTCATTGAGGCAGATTTGTCCTCTACGAGCACGGATGATACCGTGTTACTGTCTGACAATACTGTTTCACCTGAGCGTCTTTGCCGGTGGCCAGAAGTCTTCATTGTTCCAACATTCTCATATGAGGTGGAGAATTGTCTGAGAGAGGGCAACTCTGTACTTGAGAGAGAAGGGAGAGGTCTCCGATTGACCAGAGATCAAAAACACAACCTACTTGATGTCATGTCTGCTGAAATCTACAAGCACAAAGCTTATCCTAGTACATTGCAGATTGGCAAGGCTGCAGAGGCTTTAGTCAGGAAACACCCCTGCCTCAAAGAACATGGTTCCAGAACTGGATGTGAGGGTTGGAAAAACAGCCTTCGCTTTAAGATGGGCAACTACAGGATCAAACTTTGCAGAGCTGGTATAAAAGATGTGGCTGTGAATGGAGGCAAGCGTAGCAGGACCAATCCAGATGGCACAGCTTCCAGGACAAACATCAAAAGACCAAGAAGAGAAGTGAACTTCCTTACCAATTATCCCTCTGTTGAAACAACGGACACACTGGAAATGCAGAGGCTTAACATGGTGGAGGAGTTCAAGAAGACCACGGCTGAAAGAGACATGCTTCTTATCAACCAACAAATGCAGCGTACCTTTTCACTAAGGCGTGAAGAAATTGTCGATTCTGCTCCTCCGATTGATGAACTAAGGGATAGATGGCCTGCACTTTTTTGTGAACCCCAGGTGAGTAGAAAACAAAAGAATCACTTAAAAAGCTGACAAGACACGTGAACACAATTATCATTGCAACAAATGTAAACTGAGTCAGGTATTGTATAAAACTTTTACTTTTAAGACAGAAAAATCATTAATAAATCATAAATATCTGATGTTTTAGATATTTCTGTCTTAAAAGTAAAAGTTTTATACAACAATACCTGAATCAGTTTACAGTTGTGATTATTATCATATCAAGGTAATTATAGTAATTGGTGTGTTTGTTTCTCTGTGCAGCTCTACTTGGAATTCCATAGGATCACCAATCAAAATCTGGCATATTCCTTTTTTTCTGAGTTGGATAAATACACATCACAGCTTCTGAAACTGTACAAAAAGAAGACGACTGGAAGATTTGGAGAGAAGCTGCAGCAAGTTGTGACAGCATACGAAGAACAGGTAAACACATTTTCTTTACATAACATTGACCATTTATGTGAACAGCTGACTTGAGCATCAGCTAATGTATCTATGTCTTTGTTCAAAAGGACAAGAACAACATCACTGCAGCCAGAACAGCAGCCCTTGCCGGCCTACCACTGTACCTGAAAGAGGATTCTTCAGACATATTCAAGACTTGCATGGTAATTCTTTATTCTACTGCATGCATCAAAACTTGAAACAGAAACATCACTGAACAGAGTTAATTGAAACTGCCTAATGCGGTGTGCCCAATTGGCTTTGTTTATAGCAGTTCTCTTGCTTAGGTCACCAGCAACAAAAACATAGTCAGGCGCCATTCGAGAAAGATGTTTTCAGTAGACAGCTGTTAGTTCACTTCGGGTCCATATCATTTCTCCCACGCTCCATTGTTCAGACCTCTCGGTCGTATGCGGACACCTCCGCCGGCAGAGCAGCCCGAGGAGTCCGCATACGACCGAGAGGTCAGAACAATGGAGCGTCGGAGAAATGATATGGACCCGAAGTGAACTGACAGCTTTCTGCTGTAACATCGCTTTCTCCTCCATTCGCTTCAATCTGGACAGTAGAGAGTCAGAGCCAAAGTTAATTTCCCCCAATTCATATCCATATTCTCCATGAGCGACATAAACCCTACTACGAGTCTTTAGTTGTTGTGGAATTACCCGAGAGTCTGAGAACCCGTCGCAGTCGACAAGTGGATATTAAATTATCTACACCAGAAAGAATGTTAATTTCGGGCTAGTGGACAACATTAAAGGAAAACCACATCAGTTCACGAAGAGCACCCTAGATACAAAATCAGCAGTGACTAGTTATCACTGTTTATGTCCTTTCACTCTTTAGGTCTGTGTTTTCATCAACCCTTTACGTTCTTCCTAACACATACTAAATACATACTTCTTCACCAGGACGAGTCTGAGGTGTCCCAGGAGGAAGCTGTGGCTTTGGTGGCAGTGGTTGCTGAAGATGAGGGGCTGACAGGAGTTCCTTTTGACCCGCAGCATGTGTCCATCACCCTGGAAGGACAGGTTGTGATGTCTACACGATCATGGACTGACTCACTTGTCGTTTTGTTTGGTCTGATTTATGCTCTACATTTGAGCTATCCCGAAAACCTAAGTGGCTTCTTTGAGTTCATCCAGGTTGTCCTCCTAAATCTTGATGAAGGGAGAAAGCAGCTCAAACCAAAGTTGCAGGCATTGAGAAATGAGCTGGAGTAAATGATCAAGATCTTTGTGTGTGTGTGTGTGTGTGTGTGTGTGTGTGTGTGTGTGTGTGTGTGTGTGTGTGTGTGTGTGTGTGTGTGTGTGTGTGTGTGTGTGTGTGTGTGTGTGTGTGTGTGTGGGTGGGATTTGTGTGTGTGTAGGATATGTTCCGGTAGGATATGTTCCTCATTTTAGACGTCCTATCTGTCCTACTGTCACTCAGGATACACTAGTCACTATGGTCATCATTATGATAAAGGCCTCAGCAATATAAAGATAAAGTAGGCCTACTGTGCGGACCTAGATGAGAGCTTTATGTTTCTACATCTTTTGTCGATTTCATATTTTCATTGTGTTTCTGTTTCTGACTAAGTGCCTGTCTGGATTGATGTTTTTAAACTAATGTAAAAGTGTGTTTCACCTACGAACCCATTCAACCTGCCTTCACTCAACCGGCCCTTTGTAAACAGAGCTTTAATGGTCGAAATATTCATGTAATTCTATGTAATTTAGTATTTCACTGTTGAGAATTCCCACAATGACATTCCATGACCGTTGGAATTTACTTTCCGCCACAAACTTGTTCTGCTCCTAGCCCTTTTTACACCTTGATCTTTCTTCTAATCAGTAACTTTGTGTGTGTGTGTGTGTGTGTGTGTGTGTGTGTGTGTGTGTGTGTGTGTGTGTGTGTGTGTGTCATAAAGAAATTGCATGTTTAAAAATAATAAGTAAAGCTGTTTAAATTACTACTTGAAATGGAAATGTTATGAATATTCAACATTCAGCTTAATAAATAATTTAAGTTGGATCAGAGATTGGTGAATTCATTGTGTTAATTTAACTTGATTGGTTTATGGCAATCGGTTTCCTTAAATGAATTGAGTAGACAAAATGTAATTTTAAGTTGTCACAACTAGAATGTAATAAGTTATTTCAGTTGGAAGACAAAGTTGATTATACTTAAGTAAAAAGATTTAGCAATACAAGAGGCATTTCAGTTAGTATTACTTAATTCACATACATTTAATGAACACATGTTATATACGTTGAATGAATTGCTGCATTTAAGTGTAAAAAGCTAATTCTTTACATTTCACTTCAGTAAAGGGAATTAGTAATGCTAACTCATAATACACATGTCACAATAACTCTAGATATAAGAGTTATCTTTACTTACATAAAATAATTGCTGGTACTTAATTTATTTGAGTTAGTAAACTTAAATAGTTCAAGGCCATCGGTTTCCTCAAATAGTTTAAGTTGAACTAACTTGTCAGGTTTTACAGTGTAGATGACCTAGCCGGTATTGTAGTGCTGGCATCCCACCTCAGAAAGTTATGGAGCATGCAGGTGGCCTTTACCACGTTCTCTGCCACTTCTGGAGAGACACACAGCACCCGACGGTACACTCTCCATTGGAATGCCAGCATGCCAAACGCACACTCGACCATTCTGCGCACGTGAGAGAGACGGGTGTTAAACACTTTTTTTTCTCCAGTGTTGTAGCCAGGGTATGGGCGCATGATGTTACGGCGCAAGGGGAAGGCTTTGTCTGCCAGAAACACATGAGGCATCGGGCCAAGATGTTCTGCCCCTGGGAGGATGGAGTCATCCGGGATACCCAATGTGTTCTGCCGTAGGGCAGTACCAAAAGCGGAGGAGGAGAGGGTTCCCCCATCACTGTTTCTTCCATAGGCCCCGATGTCAACAAGCCTGAAACAGTACCTGGCGTCGGCTACAGCCAGAAGGACGATGGAAGAAGTGCCTTTGTGATGGTAATGGAGAGTGCCACTGGAGGGAGGAGCCTCAATGACGACGTGTTCCCCATCCATTGCCCCTAGGCAGTTAGGGAAACCCAGCTGTTGGAATCCAGTGGCTATCTTTCTCCACGCTGCTTTGTCCGGAATAGGCATGTAATCTGGCAGGAGGCAATCTCAAATAGCTGTGCAGACCTGATGAACTATGCCTGCCACCGTGCTGGCACCCATCCTGAAAGCGAAAGCGATGGACCGGAATGAATCGCCAGTTGCCAGATACCTGCCCAAAGAGTGATATTTAGTTTAGTCTGAAACAATTGAGCAAGCACGCATACACCTGTTGATCTTGATTGTAGCCGTTAGCAGTTAGATAGCAGTTTCTATTTCATTTGTAGGCATAATAATGATAGATTCAATTTATATAGCGCTTTTCACACACTCAAAGCGCTTTAAGTAGTAGTAGTAAAATAAGCTACGAGACATGCGTCTGATTTCATAGTCCTTTTTATAAATATATTTGCGGATTTACCTTAAACAAATGAGTCGTTCCTCTGGACTGATGGCTTGCCTCATGTGGGTGTCTTGCCTTATTATTGAAGGCGCAATGATGCGCAACAAGGTTTCAAATTGACTTGTCGAGTCTGAAATACGCACTGAACCGCGCATTATCAAACCGTAGCTCCCGAATCAAACTATGAAACGCCCCGTACTGCTGCCGTCCCCGGTTTATGTCATGCACCCACAAACGGGAAGGTTCATCGTTATCCTCGTCGTTGTCATCTAACGCCAAAACAAGGGCTAATTTTCTCATCCTCGACATTGTAACTGACACTGTAGCGTAGTCAAACCACTTTGATGCGGTAACTGATTTGCAACGTTGGCTCTAGAACATTCTGCTCGAGAATAAACTTGACAAAACCACCCTGTCAGTTTTTTAGTTGGTAAAAAACCACCCGGGTCAGGTGTTTTTCAATATAAAAAAACTGCCTGTATGAACACCCCCTAAGACTGTATCACACAGGGACTCTTCATCTTCTTCTGAAGCAGACCTTCCACGGAGGCGAAGCTCTGGACGAACCATCAGCGCTGATTAGGGACTTAGACATATTCGATCTCTCACGCTTTATGACTCTGTATAACCGTTGCCACTTTACTTAATAAATCCAAGGTCCTCGTGCCGACAGACTTTATTACCTCTCCGTCTCATTTCATCTGGTCCAGTAACTAGACAGACCGTTTTTCCCCTCACATCATCAAGTCCCAACTAATCAGTTTCCACCGCATCTGCTCTCTACCTCATCACGTAGAGGAGGCCACCAGGACCCTTTTCAAGGCCCTTAGACCTCGCGGTGTTGGGCAAAATAACCTGCTGAGTACATCACATGTACATTATAAATATAGCTAACTCCTACCCTAGCCTGATGAGCACATCACATGGCAGTCACCTTACAATATAGTCAACTTTTAACACATTGATGAGCACATCACATGGCAGTCACCTTACAATATAGTCAACTTTTAACACATAGCACACACATGAGAATATAGTCAGGTCAAGGCCGGAGCCAGGGCCCCATTTCTCCTCCAGGCAGACGGTAGACACTCAGACAATGCACCAGTCATCCTCAAGAACGGGAGGGCCACAACAGGAGATACTCTGAAGCTCTCCCCCGTGAGGAGGAACACAAGAAGATACACATGCATATACTAGTGCCTGGGAGCCAAGGTCAAGCAATAACACACAGAACCATACACATCTCAAACGCACACACCTCATCACGAGGAAGATACAGCATAAGACTGTATCACACAGAGACTCTTCACCTTCTTCTGAAGCAGACCTTCCACGGAGGCGAAGCTCTGGATGAACCATCAGCGCTGATTAGGGACTTAGACATATTCGATTTCTCACGCTTTATGACTCTGTATAACCGTTGCCACTTTACTTAATAAATCCAAGGTCCTCGTGCCGACAGACTTTATTACCTCTCCGTCTCATTTCATCTGGTCCAGTAACTAGACAGACCGTTTTTCCCTTCAGCGGCTATTCCAAACGTTTTCTTCTGACTATTAAAGGGGAAGTGACCGCCCTCTTCCAGCCAGGCCGGCCCGTTCTCCCTGAAAAAAAGAACACAGAACAAAAGTTAATTCCATTAATTACTACATTTTCGCGACAGCTAGGCCCCCTCAAGCAAGCTATAAAGCAACATTTTAATTCTGCCATACCTCAAACCGCCCCACTCGCTTCTTTTAAAATACTAATGTCCTACCGCCGTAATAAAAACCTACAGGACATTTTAGTCCATACAACTCCCCACTCTCCCTTACCCCACTCTTCTCACCCTCTCTAACTCTAAACCCTTCAACGTCCTATCACCCCTCTGCCCTCTGGGTTTGAGATGTGAATAGGATATCAGAGATGCCCAGAAAGGCAGGGGAGAATGTAGGGACAGACATCCCACACCTCCTTACATCTGACTCCCCACCCTTTCCCCCCACCACTCTTCTCACTCTCTCTAAACCTAAACCCTTCAACATTTAAAATTTAAAAAGTTTGTTTTTAATCCTAAACCTAACCTTTAGCTTTATTCCCTAAACCCACCCCTAAAACCATTTTGTATTTATTTAGAATGATATTGTTACTGATTTTAAGCACATAAACTGCCCCCACATAGCCACTAGGAAGCAGGATCTAACACACAAATTGCATAACCCTCACATAGCCACTAGGAAGCGGGATCAAACACCATTAAACAGGCGAGGAGGGAGGAACCATTACGTCACGTTGGCCACGCCCACTTGACCCTATAAAAGTCGACAGAGAGATTGGAGGGCAGAACACCGGACTCAAGTTCAGTTCTAACCAGTCTACAGAGCAGTAAGTCAGATAGCAGGCCGGACATTCTAATAGAGATAAAAATGATTTTATATAGAATAGAGATGATGGGTATAACAGTGGTGTTTGTGTGGGTAACGGCACATATTGGAGTGAGAGGGAATGAGGTGGTAGTTAAGGTGGCAAAAGAGGCAACAAAATGTGAAGAAATTGAATTACGCATAAATATCAGCAAGATGGAGGGTAAAAACATAAAGTAGGAGAGGCCAGGGGAACAGGAAGGAGCAGAAGGGAAGAAACCGTAATATCACTGTTAAGATTTGGACATACAGGGCTAAATGCATCGTTTTTTTATGGTTGGAAAACATGACACAGGGAGATGAGATCATTGTGAGGAGCAGGAAACTGTAGATCATGCAATGAACATTTGTAGAAAGTATGAAGTAGAGAGATGACAAATGCAGGATAATTTGGCAGAAATTAAATAAAGATATGAGTTAGAGAATATATTAATGAAAATGTCAGGAGATAGATGCTATAGGCACGTATTTGGATATTTAAAGGAAACAAATTTGATAAAGATTTAAATAAAGCAAATTCTTGCTTCATTTAAAACTAAACAATATTAAATTACCTGATGCTATGCTATGTATGAGGTGCAGGTTATTTTGTAATTGTTTTAACATTTCCTGGGGTTATGCAGTGTATGGAACTATTTTCTTTAGACTTTATCCCTACCACTTATCTAAATCCTAACCTTAACCCTTAGCTTTATTCCCTAACCTTAACCCGAGTGGCTATCCCTACCACTTATCTAAATCCTTAACCTTTAGCCTTATTCCCTAACCTTAACCCGAGTGGCTATCCCTACCACTTATCTAAATCCTAACCTTAACCTTTAGCCTTATTCCTTAACCTTAACCCGAGTGGCTATCCCTACCACTTATCTAAATCCTAACCTTAACCTTTAGCCTTATTCCCTAACCTAAACCCGACTGGCTATCCCGACCCCTAACCTTAATCTTTAGCCTTATGAGGCACCAAATGAGGAGCACTAACAAGAAAATCTTTCCCATCTTAACACCAAACGAACAACGAGAAATCTATCCTATCTTAAAACTAACCGAGGAGCACAAACGAAAAATCTATCCCATCTTAACACCAACCGAACGAGAAATCTATCCTATCTTAAAACTAACCGAGGAGCACTAAGGAAAAATCGCTCCCATCTTAACACCAACCGAAAACAACGAGAAATCTATCCTATCCTAAAACCAACCGAGGAGCACTAAGGGAAAATCTGTCCCATTTTAACACCAACCGAACGAGGAGAATTTTTTTGCGTTTCCACCGTGAAAACATGGTATCTGGTACCTGAAGTGGCTGCTTTTTTTAGTACCGCCTCGCTCTAGGTTCCAAGCGAGCTGAGCCGATGCTAAAAGGTGACGTCGCCTGGAAACTACCTGTACAATCAATATCCTATATTGCAGAATGGGCCCGCACCTTTCGCCCACTGTGTCACTCAGCACAGGGGCCCCACAGGGTTGTGTACTGAGCCCTTTACTCTACTCCTTGTACACACATGACTGTGCCCCATCTCACACTACCAACACCATAGTGAAATTTGAAGATGACACAACTGTGGTGGGTCTGATCACCAAAGGTGATGAGGCCAATTACAGAGAGGAGGTTCAAAGGCTGACAGAGTGGTGCTCAGAGAACAACCTGAGCCTCAACATCAAAAAAACAAAAGAACTGATCATTGATTACAGGAAGAAGCAGGGCACACACACACACACCACTACACATCAACGGGGAGACGGTGGAGAGGGTGTCCAGCTTCAAATTCTTGGGCATACACATCTCAGAGAACTTATCATGGGCAATAAACACAACAGCAATAGTTAAGAAAGCACAGCAGTGGCTATACTTTCTCCACACACTCAGGAAAGTCAATCTCTCACAACAGCACCTAAGGTCCTTCTATCGCTGCTCCATCGAGAGTGTGCTCACCTATGGAATCCTGCCCTGGTACGGTAGCAGTTCTGCTGCAGACAGGAAGTCACTGCAGAGGATTATTAAAACCGCCCAAAACATCATCAACCAACAGCTACCTACCATGGACACCATCTTCAACTCCCGATGCTTGCAGAAGACACACAACGTTATGAAAGACTCATACCACCCTGCCAACTATCTGTTTGAACTGCTGCCCTCAGGGAAACGTTACAGGTCCATCAGAACACGCACCACAAGATTCATAAACAGTTTCTATCCCAAAGCAGTCACCATACTTAACTCTGACTTGAAAATAAATCCACTAGTTCCGACAGTATTAATCCATGACGTCCACATGTAATGCAATGCTCAGCGCTTTACATAATTGTACCACTATTTTAAGGCATACTATTTTCTTTTACTATTTTTTAGGCATACAATGGCACCAAGTTAACGGTATAGTGTGTGACGACATGAATGTAGTGAGTGAACGAAATGTTGAACGTATTTTCTTTATTTATTTATTATTTATTATGTTACCTTTTTAAATGAGACCAGTACGTGAGTGCACTGAATTTCGTTGTACTTCTGTCCAATGACAAATAAATATATCCTATCCTATCCTATACTGAGTAAATCTTTCAAGGTGGAGAGTCTGTACTGTCATGCAGTTTTCTTCGGTTTGAACAAATCATAAGTGTTATTTGACCTTGATATAACTACTGTAGCCGTAAAACTTAGGCTGAATCAATAACAAAGTGTAAATCGTTTAAAACATATTTCAGCAGACACTTGTTAACTCTCTGGCCACTTCTACTCATGTAAACTTCAACCTCCAAAACAATCTTTGTTCCTTTTTTTTTATTTGGATATTTCTGTTTAAAAAAAAAAGGGTATGGCACCTGCTTGTTAATATAATGAAGTTCAGAGTTGTTTTATTTTTTCAGGCCAGAGAGTTAACAAGTGCTAAGAAAGTTACTCCAAAGTTTCTGGAGGTCGGTGAAGACGCACAGCAGCAGTCCCCGTGCTACCGCCAAGAAAGCCGCTCTTTTGAATCAGTGTTATTCGTTCCATTCCTCAGAGTAGACAACAGGATTCAGCCTCGTTTTGTTTTTACTTTTAATTCATTCCTCGGGAGGACTTTCCAGTCAGACTGCGTACTGTGTTCCCGCTAGACAAAGGTTACAATTGTTCTCAAGCCCCGTTACCCAGAGAAGTTGTGTCAGGCAGAGATGAGGAAATGTGCTGTTCATCGCCTAAAGTGTGAGTAAGAGATTTGAGAAAGACAAACAGTACCACAGCAAGGATGCGAAGTTCATTCCTTAAGTCTTTCATTATGTTGACCAACTGTACAAAAGAAAATTTATAAGAATCTATTTGACAACTCAAAAAATATAACTCAATGTGTTATGGTTTGCAAGTGTCAAGAACATTTAAAGTACTATGAAGATTTCTGTGAAGCCATTGCAGTCAGCGGCGAAGGCTGATTTCTGTGAAGCCAGCGGCGAAGGCTGCTGCCCCTAAAGCCAAGAAGGCTTCGGAAGGCTACGGGGATCTGTCAATCATTGGATAAATATTAGTATTACACTTATGGCTATTCATT
Organism: Gadus morhua; assembly: GCF_902167405.1. Lineage (NCBI taxonomy): Eukaryota > Metazoa > Chordata > Actinopteri > Gadiformes > Gadidae > Gadus > Gadus morhua. The sequence goes on from NC_044054.1 coordinate 1,190,535, forward strand.
TCTCCACGGGATTCCCGTTGTAACCTTATTTGTTTTGGGTTATTGAAAGGGCTTTATGAACGGTTCGATTTTGAGCAATTCTATTAACTTATTATATTTTGAGCAATTCTATTAACTCAAATAAGTTAATAATTCTATTAACTTATTTGACCTTTCAGAGGACAGAGGACTTCTACCAGACAGAGGACACGTATTACATTGTCCTGGAGCTGATGGAGGGGGGAGAGCTGTTTAACAGGGTGAAGGCGGGACAAGGCCTGGATGAGGCTGTGGCTAAACTCTACTTCTACCAGATGCTGATGGCAGTGGAGTACCTCCACAGGAATGGCATCATCCACAGAGATCTGAAACCCGAGAATAATCTATTGGCTTCTCAGGCAAAGACCTGTCTCATTAAGGTCACAGATTTCAAGCAGTCCAAGATTCTGGAGGGGGAGAACAGCTCAACGCGACCACGGGGCATGCACCTTACCAATAGACGAGTCCAACACGATACACCTGAAGCTCATTTTAAACCTTTGCACGTGTTTCAAATGTAATCTGGTCACCCAGAGAACGAAGATCACGGCCGACCATCGCAATACGACCGCGGGTGCGACCACCAGTGCATCGCCGAGAACAGCTCAACGGGACCAAGCGTTTCCCTGGCTATGATGTGGAGAGGACCCGCGCCGAGAACAGCTCAATGGGCTCCTGCACTCCTTGCAAGAAACGGGAAAGCAAAGCCAGCATGAACAAGACCTCCAAGTTACTGTCCACCAGTGCCAAAAGGATTCAGAAGGAATTGGCAGACATCACACTGGACCCTCCGCCAAATTGCAGCGCCGGGCCCAAGGGAGACAACATCTATAAGTGGCGCTAAGCGGAGGAAAATAAACTAACCAGGATTCCGCTAGTAGCGGCGAGCGAAGAGGGAAAAGCCCAGCGGTCTTTGTTCAAAAGCATTTCCTTTTTCTTTTCAATGTCAATGTCTTTAAATAAATCTAGTTTACATTACAAACTGAAGCCCCACTCACCAAGTGTGCCTCAGAAGAAAGTAGGATTATTTATTTATTTTCAGCTTTACTGATCGATATCCATGTGATCAATAGCTTTATTCTCCATGTTTGTAAAGGCAAAGACCACTTTATCAAATCCCAATGGGAGCGTCTGGATCCGCTGCTAAACCACCACAGGAAGACAGATGATACGAGACTAAAACACTACTTTGTCCACCTTTCAACTACAAAATACTCCCAAGAAAACACAGATTGTTTTTTGTCTCGGACTCAAACTCACCTTACGGGGCATGCACCTTACCAATAGACGAGGTTGTGTAAACAAACATTAAAAAAAAGGAAAAAAAATCTTGAATACAAACTGAAAAGAAGAACCATTTCTCTTTGAGTCCCGAACCTTCCCCGTACGGCAATAGATTATCATCATGTCCAATGCCAATTTTAGGGAAATCAGAAGATGAATATGCTGACCAATATATTTACGATTTCATAAATCGGACAGAATTTTATTAAAGTTAGTCTTTAACCAAGGGCACCAAGAAACTAACCAGGATTCCCCTAGTAGCGTAAACTTCAACCTCCAAAACAATCTTTGTTCCTTTTTTTATTTGAATATTTCTGTTTAAAAAAAAAAAGGGTATGGCACCTGCTTGTTAAAATAATGAAGTTCAGTGTTTTATTTTTTCAGGCCAGAGAGTTAACAAGTGCTAAGAAAGTTACTCCAAAGTTTCTGGAGGTCGGTGAAGACGCACAGTGGCAGTCCCCGTGCTACCCCAAAGAAAGCCAAGAAAGCTGCTCTTTTGAATCAGTGTTATTCGTTCCATTCCTCAGAGTAGACAACAGGATTCAGCCTCGTTCTGTTTTTACTTTTAATTCATTCCTCGGGAGGACTTTCCAGTCAGACTGCGTACTGTGTTCCCGCTAGACATAGGTTACAATTGTTCTCAAGCCCTGTTACCCAGAGAAGTTGTGTCAGGCAGAGATGAGGAAATGTGCTGTTCATCGCCTAAAGTGTGAGTAAGAGATTTGAGAAAGACAAACAGCGGAAGGAAGCACGGTCAATATCTTTCTGAAGTCAATGTGTCTGCCTTACTACAATCAGTGTATCTGTGCCACTTTAATTGTTCTTTTGATTATTATAAGCTTCTGATGGTGCATCAAGGTCGCCATCAGAAGATGCTGGAAAAGGGAACCCTGGTCCACACCAAGGGCAACGGAGCATCTGGGTCTTTCAAGATCGCGATTAGGTCCCACACGATACACCTGAAGCTCATAGAGCAACGCAAAGATCCACCAATAGTGCAAGAATATGATGTTCCAGTGTTTGCTAAAGATAAAAAAGACCACTTTATTAAATCCCAATGGGACCTGACCACTCAGCAGATCCTGCCCTATATTGACGGGTTTCGACACATCCAGAAAATCTCAAACCATATAAATCGTTTTGTAGCTAAAGTCCCAGTGCTGCAGACGATATTACGGGATTGGACCTACGCTTTCTTGGCTGTTTTTTGGCTTTGAGCTAAAAAAATTAATACAATATATGAAGATTGCCTTTCCACCTTGGAGCTTTTACATTCACGTGAACTTCTAAAAGGATGTATCACTGCTAATATTTTACAGAAGAATTGGAAAGTTTTCCACCGAAATGGAAGGGACTATTCCATGGACAATCTTTTCATTTGTGTTGTTAATTTGTCATTGTGAAGGTAAGACCACGCTGTGAATGACTAAAAACGGTTAGTCTTTTCAGGGCAATGACTGCCCTCTTGCTCTTTCTGGGAGAAATCCCCACTCTCTCCTTTACCTCTCTGGCCAACCGTTGGGCCACAGAGGGCCTCTTCTTCAAGGAGCCAGCACAAATCTATGTAGCGTCTGGATCCGCTGCTAAACCACCACAGGAAGACAGATGATACGAGACTAAAACACTACTTAGTCCACCTTTCAACTACAAAATACTCCCAAGAAAACACAGATTGTTTGTTTGTTTTGGGCCGACCGGGTCCCTGCTGAGCTCCATGGACCACATGGACACTGATGAACTGCTCATCGGGAAGCTCAAATAGCGCGGAAGGAAGCACGGCGAGGGCAACTGGAAGCGCATGCTGCTGGACCACGACTACAACGGCCGCACGGGCGTCATGCTGAAGGACAGCTGGAGGATCCTGAAGAGGGATACCGTGGCCTGACCCGGTCGCCCTACCCCCCCCCCCCCACCCCCAAAGCCATGTATATTGATAATTATTTTTTTTAAACTGTGAGCATATGTTGTAAGAATGCCTTTGTAATACAAAAGGGACCCTTTTTTTTTTTTTTTCAATGTTCATGCGCCAATTGCGCTCAAATGCTACAAGAGGAGTAGCGTTCAAGCGCCATGCGCCAATTGCGCTCAAATGCTACAAGAGGAGTAGCGTTCAAGCGCCACTAGAGGGCCCTCTAAACAGCAGTAGAAAGTTCTGTGCTGCATTTGTATTAAAAAATATTTGACATTTTCTTTGTCAAATATTCCACCAGAATAAACGGCTGGCTGCCAATGGTTCCATCGTGGTCTCAATCACACAACGCAACGAGAGAGTACGCAACCGCTACACGTGCAAGGTTCACAGTGGGCAGCCACAGCCATGAGTTTCACCCTACTCTCGGCCCCTGATGAGCCAACCCACCTACGTAACACCTCCCCCCATCAAAGCGAACCCAGGGGGTTAGCACACATTGTTACATACAAAACATAAACATCAGCTTGATATACCCCCAAAAAAACTATCCTCTTGATAAGGCATCGGCCACAACGTTGTCCACCCCCTTCTTGTGACAAATCACAATGTTGTAGCCTGTACCAGAAGAGCCCACCGCCTCAACCGTTGGTTGCGGCCAAAAAAACAAGAGGATTGTGGTCTGTATAGACCACAACAGGAGAGGCACTGGATCCCACTTAACTGAGAAGAACACACTGGATGCTGCACAACGCCCTCACCCTCCTGTAGCAACACCGCACCAGCGCCAAAACGAATTTACAACCTACCGTCCAAAGGCACGAGCCCCCATGTCAGTGTGCCTTTGAGGCTGCAAAGTCCCTTCTGTGCAGCGCCCCGGTTCTGGCAGCTCCTGACTTTTCGCGTCCCTTTCAGCTGGAGGTTGACGCAAGCGCTGTTTCAGTTTCTGCAGGCGCAGTTTGAAGTTGGAGTGTGAGAGAGGTCCCGGGTTCATATCCCGGACGAGCCCCCATGTCACATAGCATACACTGACTAGGGCTGGCGTGACCTCAGCCCGTCCCGGTAGTAGGAAGGATCCAAAGCAAACACGTTTTCTAAAGTGAATAATAATATTTATTGACTGGAAAGGGAGAACAAAACAGGAACAACAGTAAGACAAACAAGCTGTTAGGCTGTTCCTTAGCTATATGACGAAGCAGTTTTGTTCTTTCGACAGGTAAATCTCATGTTCCATGCTTTGTTAAGCAAGCCTTTTCCTGTTGGATTATGTTTCCCATCTTCTCTCAGAGCTCTGAATATCTATATGACTGCAAAACCTGTTATTACTGATGTACAAGAAGGAAGCGGCCAAGAAGAGCCCCCAAGAAGGCACCCAAGCCCGTGTTGTGTGCCCTATCTTTGCAGCCAATTCCAAAAGATCATGACTGAAAAAAAAATCTGGATTTAGTAAAAACAAAATGAACACTTTGACTGCAGGCAAACACAACGCAGATTCAGCCGGTGAAGGGAAAAACGGTCTGTCTAGTTACTGGACCAGATGAAATGAGACGGAGAGGTAATAAAGTCTGTCGGCACAAGGACCTTGGATTTATTAAGTAAAGTGGCAACGGTTATACAGAGTCATAAGCGTGAGAAATCGAATATGTCTAAGTCCCTAATCAGCGCTGATGGTTCGTCCGGAGCTTCGCCTCCGTGGAAGGTCTGCTTCAGAAGAAGGTGAAGAGTCCCTGTGTGATACAGTTTTATGCTGTATCCTCCTCTCGATGAGGTGTGTGCGTTTGAGGTGTGTGTGGTTCTGTGTGTTTTTGCTTGGCCTTGGCTCCCAGGCCCTGCTGTGTATGCCTCCTAACGGGGAGAGCTCCTCGTGTCTTCGGTGTGATAAATTAAACCGGGGAGTGCCCCCCGAACTGTCTCGTGTGTGATAATTTAATGTGGCTCTCAGGCCCTTGGTATGGGCAGGTAACGGGGGAGAGCTTCAAAGTGTCTCCTGTGTGATAAATTAATGTGGCTCTCCCGTTCTTGAGGATGACTGGTGCATTGTCTGAGTGTCCACCATCTGCCAGCCTGGGAAATGGGGCCTTCGGCTCCGGCCTTGACCTGACTATATTCTCATGTATGTGTTATGTGTTAAAAGTTGACTATATTGTAAGGTGACTGCCATGTGATGTGCTCATTAAGCTAGGGTAGGAGTTAGCTATATTTATAATGTACATGTGATGTACTCAGCAGGTTATTTTGCCCAACACCGGTCACACTTGGATCTATAAATGCCCGTAAAACAAAGAAAGCCTTGTGTCTGTGTACCTAACCCAGAGAACGAAGATCACGGCCGACCATCGCAATATGGACACCAACAAGGCCACTCCTGATTTGAAACCCAGTGCGCAACCATCAAGCCCTGAAGACTTGATGGAAGCCCGTCGAGTGGATGAAGAAGGGAGCAAGGTGCCTGCTCGGGACAAACCTGTGGAGGAAACGACGGGGGCCGACACGAGGAATAATAGATAGATAGATAGACAGTCTTCTCAATTTCATTCACAGAGAATTCATAGGAAAATGAAGGACATAGCTAGACCTACATAGTGGTTATGGCCATAGACACTTTTGTAACGCGTTACTCCCAACACGATAGATAGATAGATAGCCACTTTTGTAATGCGTTACTCCTAACGTCCCAATGTGTCAAAGTAATTTTATAAAATGATAGCCTATATTTTCTATTGTCTAGGTCAGCCTTTCTCAAACTTTTTTCAGCCAGGGCAACTTTCAAAAGTGCATAAAATCTCAAGGCACCCCAGTGTAAAATATGATTTAAAAACGTGACTGCATAGCCTAAACGTAAATGCAAATGTCCTGTTTATTTAGACAGGACAGTAATGAACAGAGCATAATACAACTGTAAATATTAATAATAATAACAACTTCATAGCACCATTAAAAAAACAGGTTTACAAAGTGCTTCACAAAACAATAAATCAGAGACACAAATGCCATAAAACCATAAGAGGTGGACCGCCCAAGCTATACAGCAACACAGGCAATACAAGAACCCAACAAATTGAGACCAGGAGAACTCAAATGAAGTGCAGAGATAGCAGGAATGTTTTTCCATCATAGTGCTTGTTTCCATCCGTGCCATACGCGCACGCACACACACACACACACACTGTATTCAATGACATGTCTGTGGATATTGAATGCCGTGTGTAATTTTATTACACACGGCATTCTTTCGTACATATGTAAGAAAGAATATTTATGTATTCAATATATTCATATATGTCATATATGAAATGTCCAATTTTTTTTAATTTTTTTAATTTTTTTGGCGGCACCCCTGACACAGTCACGGGGCACCCCAGGGTGCCGCGGCACCCACTTTGAGAAAGGCTGGTCTAGATCTATACGTTTTATCACGGTTTTCAAAGACAGACAAATGTAGAACATTAGTCCTTTATAAATATATAGTGGCGATAATAAACAATAAAAACATCCTACTCGTCGTGCTCAAGTTCAACACTCCATCTTCGGAATTTAAGGGTCGACTATTAAAGCATCTTAGAGTACCATATTAAGCACTATATAAATTTAATTTCTATCTATGGGTTAGGGTTAACCCCTGGACTTTTTGGTCTGGCCCATGGAAGCCCCACTGCATATTTGCGGGGGTGCTCCCAGGGGCACGCAAGCCCTCACGCCACATCAAGGCATAGTCCGTGTGAAGGTTGAACAAGTGTCATGTGTGTATAAATTCCGTGGGTGCAGTGTATGCAGATGTAAGTGTATAAATATGTTGTGTGCGTGTGTGTCAGTGTCAGTCTGGCTCTTAGCCAGCGAAATTCAAGTAAAATGAACCGAACTTCAAGTAAAGTGAACCAAACTTCAAGTAAAATTAACCGAACTTCAAGTAAAATTAACCGAACTTCAAGTAAAATGAACCGAACAAGTGTCATGGGGTGTGTGTAGTAGGTCAAGCCTCAGCGTCCACCCTCCTCATTTGCTTCAGCTTTGCCCTTTTGAATGCCCAATACGAACGGCACGGCACAGAAGCCTCGGTGCAGCGACGGATGTAATCGTGGAAGTCCTTCTTGCAGTCTGGCTCCTTCCAGTCAGCCATTCGGAGCTCCTCTTCGCTCCACGCGCGACGGCTGCTGGCTGGTATGGCCCTCGAAAGTGTCCGTGGTTGGACTGGCTGCTCCTCTTCCTGATCGACCTCCTGGACGTCTTCCTGCACCTCTTCTTCCTTCTCCTCAACCTCCTCCTCCCTCTTCCTCTTTGGTGCAATCTGGCCGGTGGACCAGGCCCTGGTGCTTCGTGCTGATGTCTGGGTCCAGCCGAAAAATGGTAGCATTCCGGATCTGAGTAACCTGGAACCCAACCTGAATCCTCATCTTCACCATCTTCGACTGGGGGATCGGCAGTTCAGCCAAGAGGGATTTGAGGTGTTCGTAAACGACATACTCGCCCCTCATCAACATCCCCACGCATGACAGGAACGTGAGGACGATGATCCTCTCTTTATCCGTCATACGCGGGGAGAGCCGCTGTAGGAGCTGCCGCATCCATGGGAAGCCATTTTCCCTGAACACCTCGATGTTCTTCGGGAATGAGAGAGACCTGGCCTCGATCTCCCTACAGACCGCCTCCGTCAAGCCTGCTGCCCAAATCTCGGCACAGGGCTTTTGCCCGGGCCTCAGCACCTCCACAAACCTGTCGTCCTCCCACGAAAGCACTTTCTTCTTTCTGATGTCCCTGAGGGTGTAATGGGGCAGGAACTTCAGGTCGAGCTGGTCCAGGCCTTGGGTCAGCAGGTCCTTAATGTCATGTCCTTTGGCCTTGGCAATTTCCCTTGCCCGACCAAATGCACTGGGGTGGCGGAAGGAGTCCCGTGTGGCAAGGTCCTCTGTCACCTTTTCCACCTCCAACGACTTGGCAACCTTGCCCGGTGGCTGCGGTCCCTGCAGCGCCCCCCGGCGGGTTCGAGAACGTTTTCAACTAGCAGTCCTCGAGGAAGACCATCCACCCCAGCACCGGAACGGTCCCCTCGATGGACTCACAAAATCTGAAAAGTCTCTATCCACTCTGCTTGCTCCCTGTCCCCGGTCCAGTTTCTCAGGGGTGGCGGCTCGATCCCAGCTGCTGCAGCAGAAGGGAGGGCCTGGGCAGGGAAGCCTCTGTAGTGGGTGAGGGAGTTGGCGTCAATGCTCGCGGCCCCCAGGCTGACGGAATAGACTGTCTTCCTGGCACAGCGGGTGGCCCCAGAACACCTCCTCCAGAGCCAGCTCAGCCTGGTAGGCGGACCAGGTTGAGAGGAACCCCCCGAGTCCCTTGCTGTTCCTCAACAGGCCGGTTAGGTTCACCACACAGTGGCTGGTGACCGCCCTCAATGCGGTCATCACCCAACTCCCGTCAGCAGTGTCCTTGAAGGGGACCAAAGCTCCTTCAGTCCTTCAGCAGCTACATTTGCATGAAATCATGCAGGTCTACATATAACTTGGCGATAGCTTATGACACGATGTGACCGCTCGATAAGTAAACAAAGGGAAGTTTGTTATTTTTTAAACACAACATGTGTGGAAGCTAACATTCAGCTTCATTCTGAGCTAGGATGATTTTTCTGAGCCCCCCCAAAACCAGGCCGCGTGCCTGGCAAAAAGAGGCCTGTTCAAGATTCTCATTATAATTTGGGCAAGTGAACATCACATTCGGGCAAGTTGAACCTGACCTAATGTCAATCTCACCTCAAAAGCCCTGCATCTTTTTTTTTTGGTGAAAAATTTCTTTGAAGTTGTTAAAGTACATTAGCTAACAATTGTCACCATTCTTCAGTTTTTTTACCATCTAGTGGAAAGGACATTCAACAGCATGGATAGTACTTCGATACAAAATCATGGGCCTATTTTTGGTCAAGCATACCAGCATAAAATGCAAAAAGGCCAACAAACAAACAATTCTCCGCAATCCTACTTTGAATCTACTGAAAGTTGCTCTCAAAAAAAGTCTCAATTGTAGTTTACATAAAAATCTCTAGAGTTCAATAGTTAAGTGGTTATTGTTTCTTTCCATTAAACATAATTGTCTTGAGCGGGCCCTGCAACTGAAAATGTAGGCTAAGAACTAGAAGGGATTTAGGATTTGCCAATGTCCAGCAGTTTACCTTAAAATGGAGTGACCTAGAATATGAAATAGAATGCAGGAAAGAAATCTTAGAAATTTTAAAGTTTCTGGGGGAGGAGCCCCAGACCCCCCCCCCCCCCCCCCCCCCCAGGGCTAAGCCCCGGATGTACACTTAGGCCCAATCTCAATACTTCCCCTTACCCCTTATCTTCCCCCTTACCCTTGAAGTTGCGCGTTCATGTGAGAGCTAGTGGTGTCTCAATACCCAATTTGATCAAGATTAAGGGATAAGATTGAGTGCTATGTACCCGTTATTTTTAAGATGATTTGAGAGCTCACTTGGGCCGAATCTCGATTCTTCCCCTTGCCCCTTTTGCTTTGTCTTTGTCTTTGTCTTGGTTAAGACAAAGACAAAGCAAAAGGGGCAAGGGGAAGAATCGAGATTCGGCCAAAGCCTGGCTCCCCCCCTGATCATGACTCTCCTTGCGCCTTTATTTCTGAAAGGCGACTAACGACACACTTGGCGACTTATTCAGACCACCAGGGAGAAGGTGAAACCCATATCAACGTATAATCGCGGTCCACGGCTCTCGTGCCAACAGCGTCGGGGTCTCTCCCTCTCCTCACACCGTCCAGGCAGTCAGTGGGCGTGGCTTACTACATCTATTTTAGTCACACATCTAAATGGGGTGACCTTTGACCTGTGGACACACGTAGTGTTTCATGTACGACAATAATGAACACAATCCTAGATGAGCTAGAGAGGAGAGCAGAGATAAGAGAGAGGAGGAGGAGAAGAAGGGAGGGGAGGAGAAGAGAGAGGAGAGGAGGAGGAGAAGAAGGGAGGGGAGGAGAAGAGAGAGGAGAGGGGAGGAGAAGAGCGAGGAGAGGAGAGGGGAGGAGAAGAGCGAGGGGAGGAGAAGAGCGAGGAGAGAAGAGCTGACCAGACAAAGTCACAGTACTCACACACATGGGGGGAATCTTTAAATGCAGCCACTGTGAGCTTTGTTTAAGCAACACAGTCTCACTCTGTCAAATACCCACTGTTGGCAAGGGCACTTTGGTGCCGGTCGCCAACGGGAAAAGGACCCTTTGGCGTTGTCTGCAGACGGAGAGGGGGTTCAACTCACTACAATGTAACGCCATCCCCGGTGATGTTTGACGTTCAGAGCGGGTGCTCCAGCAGCCCATTCACTCCTGTATTAACCCGACTACAGCTCCATCGCTGTTCCACCGGCGGGTACGCTCCGGACCCTCAGCCCAGTGGTGAGGGCGCCGTATAGCCCAGCTCAGTTACGGCTCGTGTTTCCACCGCCAACAGTACCCTTATAGTAGGGCGGGGTTTAAGCCGGATGGCGATAGCCGTGGCAGCTACGTGAGCATCGTGAACTTATGGCATTATTATGGCGAATTTATCAACAGTGGCACATGGAACAAAATGTTACCCAAAACTTGTCGGAATCTGTTGGTAATACTGGAATCTGATTTATAAGAAGGAAAAATAAGACGACATGTGACCCCGTTAATTTTGTATGTGTGGGAGAGAGAGGGAGAGAGACTACATATGATACTTCAATCAACGAAATGAAAACACTCTTGTGCAAAAAAAATGTCAGTTGGTTTGGTGGCAAACCTAAAAATGCATATCCGGTCGTTTAAACCTTATTTGACAAATCAAATAAATCCATAACCATTATATGGAATATTCTTTATTATTATGAGCTAATAGCTGCATGACTATAATGTTCAGCTCTATCTCATCAAAAGAGGGGCCCTTATTTTAACACCGGCTGTGATAAACCGCTCATCCATCACATGCCATTTCATCGCCAACACTTTTGCGACATCAGACGTCGATACGTGCCCCCCGTTTTTGTCGGTTCCTCAGGATGTAGTTCACACAGATGTAGGGTTGTGTGTATGTGTAAAACGTATGATTTCTAAGAGCTAGTCTGATGTTAATCTAAATATAGTTTTAATGACACATGAAAGTTCAAAGAATGACTTGTATGCTTCCTTACTGCCCCCTAGGGTCACGTGTCGTCCACTACAGCTCGTAAAAACGAATATAAGGATTATTCCTTGATGACGAAGTTCCAAACACAATTAAACAAAAGACAGACAAATTGTTCGCCTTAAAGAAGAAAACAGAAAGAAAGGTTACCATCGGGATGACGCCCGCACCGGGTCTGTCCCATACTGATACCGGAGAAGTGATGCCCTCACAACAGGGGGAGACGACCAGCCGACACCGGAAGGATCCGGGATGGGGGACGAGGGTTGCTTCAAGTCCGTTCTCCCCCCTCAGGTCCTGGACGACAGCAGGCTGGCCCTGCCGGCCGAGCACAGCCTCCTGAGCCCGGCCAGGTTCCACTCCGTCGACCGGAGCGTCCGGGTCCAGCAGCAGGTCCAGCTCACCCTGGCCCGCAAGGGGAAGAGGTCCGCCTCCAACGGTAGGCCATTTAGTCAGCGCTCTTCATAACACCTGCAGATCAAGGTATGGTTCAGGTTGGGAGACCTGCAATGGGGAACTGTGCTGTAGACAAGCTGCCTGACGTTGTGTTACGAGTGGCCGGGCGTGCACTTATCTAACATGCCCTGGGAATGTATTAATATTCTGTGAAACTTAAAACTGGACCATTTATTCGTTAGAGTTGGATTCAAACTCAATGCAGGACCACTATTGGAGTGGATTGGACGAATGTGGGAACGAAATTAATTGTTTGGAGTGCCGCGGCAAAACGAATGAGCGCAGTAAACTTCATATCGGCCCAAAGGCAATACAATGCGCTTTACAAAGGAGAAAGGTGAGAACATAGCCCGCCCTAGACCCACCGTTCCACACTAATTCCAAAGTCCAATCAGACCCAGACCAGGTGTGCAGCAGTGGCGAAGCTAGACCTTGAGCTAGAAGCTCGAGGTCTAGCGCTGATGCTGCGTGTTCCTTCCCTCCCTCCCTCCCTCCCTCCCGGTTAGCGTAATGCTCATCCCTAACCATGCTAGCCTGGCTCTGTGTCTCCACGAGGCTCAGTAGGAAGCTCGTCATTCTAGCGCTGATGCTGCGTGTGAACCTTTATGTTTACTGTTGTACAGAGTGTTGAAGTTACAATTAAAGCAGCACATTCTTTATTCTCCCCTCCCTCCCTCCCACACCTCCCTCCCATTAGGAGCCTTTCCCCAATACTTTTATGGCCTCTGAAGGGATACTTCCCAGGCAGGTTCCGCCTGACGCCTCCAAACACACACACACACACCTGTCTCTGGACGTGGAGGAGCTGACGGGCGAGGTCACGACAGAGCCTCCGTCCGGAGGGACCGTGAAGAAGCGTAACTTCTTCAGGTCCACCTTTTCTGAGAGGGACAGCCTGTGTGGGGGGTTGGGCGCACACACACACACACAGTGTTCCTGTTGAGAAGTGCTATCACTGCGTTGTACTTCCATTGAACCATTGCACAATATACAAACCACCACAAGGCTTTTTGTTGTGGTGGTCTGCATTATGAGTATTAGCTGAGCTCATAGACACATTGACATTGTACACATTCAGCATTGATTATGTCATAACGATGTTATCCTTTCAAAGTCCAGTCAGAGAAACTGCAGTGTAAATAATCCAACAAATGTGTGTGCTTCTTTGTGTGTGCGTGCATGCATGTACGTTAGAGCATGTGTTTATGATTGTGTGTAAGCAAGACATTTAAAGAGAGTGCCTTTTAGTTTCCGGCTCCGTTTAAAGGCCACTTTAACATCCCATAAGGGGGGGGGGAATGTGTGAAATCAGCTTCTACACACACACACACAGCATGTGTGTGTGTGTGTGTGTGTGTGTGTGTCGTTTCACGGCCGTTGAAGAAACAGGCCAGACGAATACTGCCTCCGAGGTCCGAGGCCACCCTGATCACGGCCCGGCCCCCAGCGGGCGGCCTTCTGCCCCCGACGGGGGACACTCACCGCAGGGGAGGGCTGCTTCTTACTAGAGACTTCATCTCTGCTGCATGTAACAGTGGTCGAGTAGCGCCCAGGCTGCCTCCATCCCCGGGTCACGCATGAGCAGGATCCCTTTAGGGGGGTACGCTTTAGTGTGTGTGTGTGTGTCAAGAGTAGGCTTTAGTGTGTGTGTGTGTGTGTCAAGTAGGCTTTGGAGTGTGTGTTTGTGTGTGTGTCAAGACTAGGCTTTAGAGTGAGTGAGTGAATGAGTGTGTGTATTTGTGTGTGTATCTGTGTCTGTTCAAGCATTTTTGTGTGTGTGCGCTAACATGTTGTAATGTGTGTGTGTGTGTGTGCATTCGTGTGCGTGCATTCGTGTGCGTGTGTGTGCGTGCATTCGTGTGCGTGCATGCAAACATGTTGTAATGTGTGTGTTGGCTTGTGTGTGTGCAAACATGTTGCAGTGTGAGTGTGTGCACAGACCTGAGCTGCCCCCCGGGACCCTCTCCAGGTGGTGGGGGTTCCGGGGGATGTCGTCCAGGTGGTGGTGGGACTCGGACCACATGCAGAGCTCGCTGGTGTTGGGGCCCCCCAGGGGGACGGCCGCCGCCACCCCCCCGCGCCGGGACCCCAGCCCCGTGGTCTGGGGGGGGGGGACCAACCAAGGATCTGTTAGGGGCTGATCGGGGTCCCACGTCGATGCAGCCCAAGAGGGTCTATGGACCCCTCACGTCCTCGCGGACCCTCCTTGTGTCCACAGCAAGGGTCTGACGCGCGCCTCCCCGATACGTTAACCCTCCGTCGAGGCGACGCAGCAGCGAGGGCTGTGATTGGTCTGCTCACTAAAACCCGCCGCAGAACCGAAGCAGGTTCACGTCTGCCAGGAAGCGTCTGCGGGTTCATCGTTGCGTCGATGTGGAACCATAATCAGCCCTTTAGCCGGTGGCTAATAAGCAATAGCATTGACCCCTCTCACGCAGAGACACTCAAAGCCCCGTACCCTGCAGGGCGAAGCACTCCTGGACGGAGAGGGGCACCCCCAGGAGGGGGGGGGGGGGGGGGGTCGGCCAGGACCTCCTCCCCTCCGGTCTCCTCCTCCATCATGTGACCACAGCCACAGCCCGACGAATTACAGTTTGCAATTCGTAAACACAGAGAAAGAGAGATTTGATTTAGATTTTTCAAAACCACTTTTTTTACAATCAACCGAGAGTACAATACATCAGGAAATGTGCTATTTGTTCAGTCTTTAAAAAATGTTGGTTTATCCAACAAAATCCTGTGCAAAGTGCAACTCATCATTTTCAACAAAGCAAATAATATTATTGTAACACCGGCGCTGTTTAAAAGCATCTACATCCCCAAACGCCTTATAGAACGTATACTCCAGCCAGACTCTGGCTCTGACGTTACAGAGGAACACAGGAGGGGCCTCATGCCCTCCACCTTATTTCTCCGGCTGATGTACACGGCCATTTTCGCATCTCCTAAGAGATAATTTACTAGCTGCCACTTAAAATATTACTTTTTTTGTATCCAGCACCAAAGATAAAAACTTTTTCAGAAAAAAACCCATTCAACAGACTAAAAACCAAAGTTAAAAGAGAGAAAAAAACAGTGAGTCTCGGGCACTCAGTAAAAATATGGAAAACTGTCTCCCGTAGGCCACAGAACGGACATGTGTTTGAAACAGCAGGATTTAAAACCAAGATAAAAGTATTTGAGGCGATGGCACCATGTAGTACCCTCCACTGGAGGTGGAGGGTACCCCCCCCCAAAACCACCCCCCCCAAACCAAAACCCAGGGAGGAGGTCCAAGAATAATCTCGGAAAAACATTTGTTGTTCTATTAATAATTTTTCTTAAGGCACTTATGGAAGCATTATTAACTAATACAACGAGAAATCATCGGCTAAACACACGAGAACATTCAGTTGGATCCAATGAGTTCTTTATTACAATTTTGCTTCATTAACAAATACAACAGAAGAATAGTCCCATACATGTACACAATAAATACAAGGACTAAAATCATAGAAGCAGCAGACTTTACAAATCATCAACAGGTGTGCATGTATCTTTAATAACTGAACATGTTCTGCGGTCGTTTGCTTCCCAAGAGAACACAAGGAATCAAGATTCAGTTTAAAGTAATTTACAGAATGTAACATTATCCCACAGACATCTTAGTTATTATGAATAAAATATAAAATCTGTAAAAAAAAAATATATATATCAAAAATTATATCAGAGCCCTTAAGACCAAAACTGGTGATGTCTGAAAATATACAAACATTCACCATCAATAGATATTTTGTATACATTTCAAATAATAAATGTGCTTATCTAACTATGGAAGATCTTAAAGTTTTCTGGTTTATCATGCTATACTTTACAAAAGAGAGAGAGGGGAAGAAAAAGAGAGAGAGAGACACAGAGACACGTGACATGTTTATACATGTGTGTTTATACGTGTGTGTGTGTGTTTATACGTGTGTGTGTATTCCGTATTCATGTGTATTCACCGGAGAGCGAGGAGGAGGAGGAGAGAAGAGAGAGAGAGAGAACTGACAGAGACAAGGCCATAACCCCCCCTCACCTTCCCCCCCCCACGCACCCTTCATGTGTGCGAGTGCATGTGAGTGTGTCTATAACTGACAGAGACACTGAGAAGCCGACCCCCGGGGGTCCCTGAGGGCCCTAAGGGGGTCCATACCAACAACCCCGGGAGGAGGTCCTAAGAAGCTGAGCCATCTACTACCCCCCCCTAGGACCCCAATAGGGCCTCACTGAGGACCCCACCCAGAGGGAACTACAGAGGGATAACAGAGACACTGCTCCCCCACCCCCATACCCCTACCCCCGGCAGGAGGTCCTCCTGGGTGAAGGAGGACCAGAAGGTGTGGAGGTGTGTCAGTGTGTCTGAGGACCCTCCGCCACCTGGGGACACTCTGTAGAAGGACAGAGAGCCAGCAGGCCGGTCCAGATACACTCCTACTCTGGTGGAGCCAGCGGGGGGGAGAGGGAGGACTGTCTCTCTACCGTTGTACCGGGCATAGTAACGATCATCAGAACAATAAAGACTCCAGGACTTGTTGTTCCAGGCAAGCTCGCTGTCACCACCCCGTCCTCTCCTTGTGATTCCTCTGTAGGTCACTCCTATAGTAACCCATCCTATCCACTCTACCTCCCAGTAACAGCGGCCAGTCAAAGCCTCTCTACCCAACACCTGAAGCAAGTCGTCAAATCTCCCTGGGCGAACCGGATACGCCAGGCCCTCTCTAACCTCCCTCACTGTCCTCTTGTCCTCAGACAGAGAGAGGTATCCGTAGGCCGTGTTGGGGTCCAGTGTGAGTTTACAGGCATCTGAGGGAGAACCAGACATGATGAGCTGCTGAACCGCTCTTCATCAACATCATCAACATCATCATCATCATCCTCATCTTCAACATCACTTGTTCTGTTCTCCTGAGCATGAAATGGGGGGGGGGGGGGGGGGGTCATGTGATGTTATAGTTACATTGTTGTTTCATTATAGACCTGTACCCGGACCGGGACCGGGACATGATGAGTTGCTGAACCATTCTTCTTCATCATCATCATCATCATCATCAGCTTTAGAAATATTTGTGAACATAGGTAATACGAAAATTTAAGCCATAGTCAACATACTTTTCAAGATATTGGACTTTGAAAGGTTCCGATACACATCCATTGTAATCCACCTGTGTAAACAACAGACTGACCCAGCTGAGCTCACATACAGGCTGGAAACTAACTGTTGATACCAAAGAACTGGTTCATACATACTATACATAGACATGTACACATACATACACAAATAACAAACATACTAGACATACATCAACACAAGGAATCATAGCTACACAAACGTATACACAATTCCACATGTGAATGACTGGACGTCACCTCCTGCTGTGTGGATGGACTTTCCATCTCAATAGTGAGTGTGTTTTGATGAATCAAACAGACACTTACACTTCTTTAGAGCTGGTTTCAGCCTCCACACTCCACCGTGCTCCACACTGGGGGGGAAACAAAGTGAGAGCAGCATGTTAAAACATTCACCTTCATCATCTGCTGTCTCATAACGTTCTACACAACATGAGTGACAGCTGCCTCTTCAAACCGCTTCATCTAGCAGCGGCATGAATCCTTGTAGGAGACTTTGTCCCTGAGTGGTGAGCTGTCCTCTCCATACCTGAGAGTGTCCAGTCTCCAGCGTGGATCCTCCAGTCCAGCAGAGAGCAGCGCAGAGTCTCCTGGGTGATTGTAGCTCAGGTCCAGCTCTCTCAGGTGGGAGGGGTTGGAGCTCAGAGCTGAGGCCAGAGAAGCACAGCCTTCCTGTGTGACCAGGCAGCCAGACAAGCTACACGCACGCACGCACGCACACACACACACACACACACACACACCATTTATTGTATCTTGCTGAGAGCAGATTGTACTAAAGTAACCACATTTATAAAGTATATTCATTCCATTTGGAGGACAAGCTTTATTGATACTTCATGGAGACAAAGCTGTGTCACCCTGAGTCTGAGAACAGGAAGAGGAAGTGGGGAGATGACATCATCACAGACAGCAGAAGTTCCTTCACTTGGATGTGAAACAGGATCTAAAACCAATGCTCCTTTCTCAATAGCTACAACTCAATGAGATATTGTTTGGTTAGTCAGAAGAAGTCTGCTGTGTTTGGTACGCTAAGACCGTTTCTTCACAAGTTCTAACATTGTGTAGAACCAGGGAGTGTTTTGTCAGCAGGGAAAAGAGCAACAGAAATGCAACAGGCAGGAGAAGCACTTACTGGAAGCTAGAATAACCAATTTGAAGAAGAGGCTGATAACTGACCTGAGAGTTTCCAGTGTACAGTGTGGACTCCCCAGTCCAGCAGAGAGCAGCTTCACTCCTGAATCCTGCAGATCATTGGTACTCAGGTCCAGCTCTCTCAGACTAGAGGAGTTGGAGCTGAGAACTGAGGCCAGAGCTTCACAGCATCTCTCTGACAGATGACAACCGTTGAGCCTTCACACAAAATAAACAAAACCTGTTAGGAACTGTAATTAAATTATAGGAGAATTATGACCAGTTTTTTTAAATACATGAAATAATAATTAATATGAATAACCTGGATCTTAAAATATCAAGACAAAGTTTTCAAACATATGTTAAAATTATCAAACAAAAATGATCATTATAATTCACTTAAACATAGTTTTATTAATAGGTTGTTATTAAACTTTATTTAACAACTCTAAACCGCACTTTACTGTCTGACTACATGATAATAATAATAATAATAATGTTATGCAACATACACATTATACCATCATTAACAAACTAAGAATATAATGTGTACTGTGATAGAAATTAACCTTACAGTCAGAGAGTCCAGTCTACTCCCATTTTGATGTACTCTCTGAAGACAATGCTTACATTCACACGTGTGCATCATCTCTGTTTGTATAAGGATAATATATGTTCTAAGGTCACATTGGGATTCAGAAGACATGAGAATAGGCTGACATTCACACAATATGACCCAGAAAAACATTCTATGCACATCAATATTTGATGAAAGTCCAACTTTGTATTGTGTAAGAATTGGGGATATAACGAGCTGTACGGGTGTCATTCAGGAGTGTGTATTCGCGAATACTATTCGGCTTTGTTGTCTCTCGTTTGCGGGTGGCAATAAACTCCATCTATACTTGACCTGGACTCTCCGATTCCTCTTTGCTTATAGCTAGTTGAAGTGAATTAGATAAGTTGTTATTATTAATGCCACCACAGTACCTAAACTGTCATGCCAAAAAAAATATAAATATGTTGAGTTATTCTCATGAAAGCAATGTACTTATGACCTAACCTCTCTGGACCTCTCTGGATGACCTTTTCTAAAAGAAAACGGCAGGTTTGTAAAGCAATTTGTATATAATGTTACATTTATTGTAGTATATTGTGTATAGTATTGAAATTCATGATATCAGTGCATCTAGATGTTAAGTATAAGAAGTTTTATCCAATATTACGTTCATTGTGTTGAGAGAAGAAAAATATTAGAGCGAGCAGGAAAACACAAAGAGAGCAAAGACAGTATTTGTGGGTGATATGCCGTCATAAATGTTGCAGGCCTGTATGGGCTCAGTGTTGCAACACAATAGACTCTACGCTCTTAACGCGTGAAAGAAAAAGTCCTGGTACCATTATAGGGAGTGGAGAAGAATACGGTTTCCAACCAAAACATCCCGACACAAACAAAACCATCCCCACATACTCTCTGTCCCGTACTCCTTTAACCGTCAAACAACTGAGAAGTAAATGTCTTAACATCATTTAGCTGGGCGATCTCCTTTGTCTCTCCTCCTTTGTCCTTTGAAATTCCTTTGAAAATACATTTTGTTTGACAATTGCAAGTTTCAAATATTTATTTTGATAGACCCTCCAAAATGTTGCTGTTGAGGCTTTGAGGGGGTCTTAATTGTCCAACTAGAGGTCTCAGACCCTCCCAAGACCCCCTGTATTCCACCCTGCTCTCAACTATCACTGTCCGGTACATGGGAGACACTATAGTTATATTTTGCGTTCATGTTTGTTTTTATAATTAAAAATGTGCAAGCATATGGATCGATAACTATATCCACCTCAACAACAAGATGTAGCATTTCTATGATACCAAAGTCATTAATGTGGTCACCACAGGTACCGAGTTATCAGCTCAGTAATATAACTGTTCTCTAATATGGATTGTGGTGCATCTGCACATTGAATAAAACTGACCTTAGAGTTTCCAGTGTACAGTATGGACTCCCCAGTCCAGCAGAGAGCAGCTTCACTCCAGAATCCTGCAGATCATTGGTACTCAGGTCCAGCTCTCTCAGACTAGAGCTGGAGCTGAAAACTGAGGCCAGAGCTTCACAGCATCTCTCTGACAGAAGACAGCCATTGAGCCTTCACACAAAATAAACACAACCTGTTAGGAACTGAAATTAAATTATAGGAGAATTATAACCGTTTTTTTTAAATACATGAAATAACAAATAATATGACTAACCCGAATCTTAAAATATCAAGACAAAGATTTCGCACAGATGTTAAAATTATCAAACAAAAATTATCATTATAATTCACTTAAACATAGTTTTATTAATAGGTTGTTATTAAACTTTATTTAACAACTCTAAACCGCACTTTACTGTCTGACTACATGATAATAAGAATAAGAATGTTATGCAACATACACATTATACCATCATTTACAAATTAAGAATATAATGTGTACCTAAACTGTCATTCCAAAAAAAGGCAAGGCCAGGCAACTTTATTTATATAGCACTTTTCATACACAGTGCAGACTCAAAGTGCTTCTCATATAAACATTGTCATAAAATAAAATAATAGATAAGTAAAAGAAAAACATATGCAAAGAAACGGGTAAAATAGAAAGTTAAAAAGGAATCGTCGTATTAAAATAGAAAATAAAGGCAAAGTTAAAAAAGCTTTTTAGAAAGTGCAATGTATTTAAGATTTAGCAGAAAGCTATAGCAAACATAAAAGTCTTCAGTCTTGTTTTAAAGGTGCTCAGAGTTGGGGCAAGTCTTAAATCCTCTGGGAGTTTATTCCATCTATTTGTTGCATAGTAACTCAATCCTGCCTTCCCATGTTTCGTGTTTACTCTGGGGATAATTAACAGATTGGTCTCGGAGCTTCTTAGTGGTCTAGAAGGCTGATGTAGTGGAAGTATATCAGTTAACGCTGCATTGTTGCGTCTCCGTTGGGGCGCAACAACGCAGCGTATCTATTGTTTACGCCCGAGATCAGCTGTTGTCGCTACAACCATCGGCGCTGATGCGGGAGAGACCTGAAATCCCCAGAGAACTGAGGAGGAAGTTCAGGGGATGTAAGGCTGGACGTAAACATCGAGAAAAGAAGCGGAGATATAAACCATCTCTCCCTTCCATCACCATGGGGAATGTGAGGTTGTTGGTTAATAAGACGGACGAGCTGGCAGGCTTGGTGAGGACTCAGCGGGTGTATCGTGAGAGCAGTGTGCTGTGTTTCACGGAGACGTGGCTCCATGAGGACATTCCGGACGTTAATGTTACTGTGGACGGCTTTCAGACTGTTCGGGCGGACAGGAATCACCGAGAGAGTGGCAAGAGGAAAGGTGGCGGACTTGCTATTCTTATTAACAACAAGTGGTGTCATCCTGGTCACGTCACGGTGAAGGAGCGAGTGTGCAGCCCGGACATTGAACTGCTTGCCGTGAGTCTGCGGCCATATTATCTGCCGAGGGAGTTCTCACATGTGATTTTCCTGGTTGTTTACATTCCTCCGACTGCAAACGCGGTGCACGCGAGTGACGTCATCCACACCGTCGTTGCGGGACTACAGACACGGCACCCTGACGCATCGCGATATCTGGGGACTTCAATCACATCACTCTGGCTGCAACACTGCCCACTTTCAAGCAGTTTGTTGACTGTCCTACCAGGGAAAACAAGACACTTGACCTGCTGTATGCAAATGTTAAGGATGCTTACAGCTCCACTGCCCTTCCTCCTCTTGGAAAATCAGACCACAACCTCATCCACCTGCAGCCCCTGTATAAGCCCCAAGTCCAGCGGCTACCTGTGACCACCAGGACTGTGAGGAGATGGTCACAGGAGACCGATGAAGCTTTGCAGGGCTGCTTTGAACTAACAGACTGGGAGTTGCTCTGTGATTCACATGGAGAGGACCTTGATGATCTCACGGACTGCATAACTGGGTACATCAACTTCTGTGTGGACAGTGTTGTTCCTACAGTGACTGTACGCTGTTTCCCCAATAACAAGCCGTGGGTCACCAGAGACATCAAGGTCCTGCTGAATGAGAAGAAGAGGGCCTTCAGAGATAGGGACAGGGAGCAGATGAGGCGGGTACAGAGGAAGCTTAAGGAGAGGATCCAACAGGGTAAGGACAGCTACAGGAGGAAGTTGGAGCGCAAACTCCAGCAGAACAACCTGAAGGACGTGTGGAGCGGCATGAGGAGCATCACTGGCTACAAACCATCGGGCAGCCAAACAATAGGAGGTGGTACTGAACAAGCCAACGAGTATAACCTGTTTTTCAATAAGTTTGATGAGAGGGCTCCGGACTACCCCTCCCCCAGCTCCTCTACAACCAACCACCTCCAAACCTCCAGCCCTGCTGCCCACCCTCCATTCCTTCCTGACTACACCCTACCTGTTCTCTCCCCCCCACCATCACCTCTCCCCACACCCTTCAACACACACGGCAGACAGACCTTCACTGCAGAGCAGGTGAAGAAGGAGCTGTGCAGACTCCGCCCAGGCAAGGCAGCAGGACCCGACGGTGTCAGCCCAAGGGTCCTCAAAACATGTGCAACCCAGCTGAGTGGAGTTCTGCAGCACATCTTCAACCTGAGCCTGAGTCTGGAGAGCGTCCCTGTACTGTGGAAGACATCCTGCCTGGTACCTGTACCGAAGAAGGCGCGTCCCAGCATCCTCAACGACTATATACCGGTGGCACTGACGTCTCACCTGATGAAGTCACTGGAGAGGCTGGTCCTGTCACTTCTTCGGCCCTTGGCCAGCTCATCATTGGACCCTCTTCAGTTTGCTTACCAGCCGAGACTAGTTGTGGAGGACGCCATCATCTTCCTGCTCCACCGTGCCTGCGCCCACCTGGACAGTCCGGGAAGCACTGTGAGAATCCTGTTCTTGGACTTCTCCCGTGCGTTCAACACCATCCGGCCTGCTCTGCTGGGGAGCAAGCTGACGGCGATGCAGGTGGACCCTCCCCTGGTTTCCTGGATCAGAGACTATTTGACAGGTCGACCGCAGTATGTCAGACTGCAGGACAGTGTGTCTGATACTGTGGTCAGCAGCACTGGGGCTCCTCAGGGAACTGGTCTTTCCCCCTTTCTGTATTCCCTGTACACCTCGGACTTTCAGTTCCTCTCTGAGTCCTGCCACCTGCAGAAGTTTGCAGACGACTCTGCTGATGATAGCCAGTGCCATCTTTTTTGCAGTTGTGTGCTGGGGCAGCAGGCTGAGGGCAGCAGATGCCAGGAAGATCAGTAGGATCATCAGGAAGGCTGGCTCCATCCTGGGGGTCCAGCTGGACTCTTTGGTGGTGGTGTCTGAGAGGAGGATGCTGTGTATACTGCACAATATCCTGGACAACAATGCTCACCCTCTCCACCAGGTGCTGACCTCGAGCAGAAGCACCTTCAGCAACAGACTCATCCTCCCCCGGTGTAACACAGAACGCCAGAGGAAGTCTTTTCTTCCTGTGGCCATCAGACTGTTTAACGCATCTACCTCCGGCTGTAGAAGGGACCGTGGAGACACTATGCCCTGAGACCAATGTCACTTTATTTATTTATTTTATTATTTTTACCCAATTTATTTATATATTTATTTATTTTTACCCAATTTTCAATTAATCACTTTAGTTAATTTATGCTGCCAACAATTGCTGCTATAATATTTATCACTTTACCACTTTTACCACTAATACCACTTTTATCCAATCACTCCTTTTCACTTATTTAGTTTGTACTTATTTTATTTCAATCTATTTTATCTATTTTGAATCTAACCCTGTATTACTTTCCCACCTTTGTATTGTAACTGTTGCACAGTAATTTCCCTCGGGATAAATAAAGCATCTTGAATCTTGAATCTTGAATCTTAAATATTTTGGGCCTAAACCATGTAGGGATTTATAGGTTAGCAACATGATTTTAAAATCAATTCTCTGACCTACAGGAAGCCAATGTAACGATTTCAGAATTGGTGTAATATGATCAAATTTTTTGGTCTTTGTTAGAACTCTAGCAGCAGCATTCTGAACAAGCTGAAGCTTCCTCAGAGTTTGTTTTGGAAGACCTGTAAGGAGACCATTGCAGTAATCAAGCTTACTAGTGATAAAGGCATGTTAACGTTTTTGTAAGTCTTCGGTGGACATGAGCCCTCTAAGTCTTGCTACATTTTTAAGGTGATAATATGCCGATTTTGTAACTGATTTGATGTGACTGTCGAAATGTAAATCTGAATCCATGATAACCCCTAGATTTCTGGCTTTGATTGAGGTTTTCAGGGACAGAGAGTGAAGGCGTTGGGTTACTTTAAGCCTTTCCGTTTCAGAACCAAATACAATTATCTCTGTTTTGTCCTCATTTAGTTGAAGGAAATTTCGGCACATCCATTCTTTCACTTGCTCAATGCACTGGCACAGCAGATCTATGGGCCGATAGTCATTTGGTGATATCGATACATAGATTTGCGTGTCATCAGCATAGCAATGATGGTCAATATTGTTATTTTGCATGATTGGCCCTAGTGGGAGCATGTAGATGTTGAATAAAGAGGGTCCTAAGATCGAACCTTGTGGGACTCCACATGTCACGTTGGTTGATTCTGATACAAAGCCGCCAATGGAAACAAAGTAGTTCCTATTTTGTAGGTAGGACCTGAACCAATTTAAGACGGTGCCTGAAAGCCCCACCCAGTTTTCTAACCTGTCCAGAAGCAATGTATAGTCTACAGTGTCGAATGCAGCACTGAGGTCAAGTAGCATTAGTATTGAGGTTTTGCCAGAGTCTGTGTTAAGACGGATGTCGTTTACAACTTTAATAAGGGCGGTCTCAGTGCTGTGCAGGGGTCGAAATCCTGATTGGAAGGTGTCATAGCAACCAGTTGATGCCAGGATGTGATTAAGTTGCTGGAGGACAACTTTCTCAATGATTTTACTTATGAAGGGTAGATTTGATATTGGTCTGTAGTTGTTAATAATAGAGGCATCTATGCTCCGCTTTTTTAAAAGGGGTTTAATAACTGCAGTTTTCAAAGCTTTTGGCAAATTGCCTGACTGGAGAGAGTTGTTAACTATCTGCAATATGTCTACTGCTAGGCAGTCGAAAACATTCTTAAAGAGGTTGGTAGGTATAGTATCAAGGCAACAGGTGGATGGCTTTAGTTGTGTCACAGTTTCCACAAGATTTTGAGAGTCTGAAACATTAAAGCATGCCATCCTTGCCAAGTTATTTTTGCCTGAACAGGGTGGTAGTCCAACATTTTTGTTTGAAGTGGGGATATTGATGGCGCGTCTGATACCTTCAATTTTATCAATATAAAAAGCTGCAAACTCATTGCATTTCTGCGTGGAATGGAGATCAGGTGGAATTTCTGTTGGGGGGTTGGTCAGTCTGTCAACAGTTGCAAATAGGGTTTTTGCATTATTAGTGTTGGTTTTAATGATATTGGAGAAAAATGTTTCTCTAGCATTTTTTTCTCTTTATAGATATCATGGTGAATATGAAGTTTTGTTTTACGCCAGATGCGTTCAACCTTCCTGCATTATTTTTTCTGTGCTGTTACAGAAGCAGCTTTTCTCCAGGGTGCCTTTTGCTTACCAGAAATCGTTTTGACCTTATAAGGTGCAATGACATCTATGACTTTCAAAATGTTCAAATTAAAGTTTTCTACAAGATCATCAGCAGAACATGGGTTTAGAGGTGGTAGCAAGGAGATGGCCTTTTTAAAAAGTACATTAGAATCTTCATTGATAAACCGTTTTTTTTACAGTGTTTGATTTTGTCTGTATGTCGGGAATAAAAGATATGTTAAAGAAAACACAAAAGTGGTCAGACAAGGAAGGATCAGTCACAGAGAGATCAGAAACATTGAGGCCCTTTGTGATAACCAGGTCTAGAGTGTGCCCCTTACAATGAGTAGCCTCTTTCACATGTTGAGACAGTTCAAATGTGTCCAAAATGGTAAAAAGTTTTTTTGCACACTTGTCATTCAAATCATCAGTATGAAAATTGAGGTCACCAGTTATAACTAGACAGTCAAATTCTGTGGAGATGCTAGACAATAATTCTGTGAAGTCATCGAAAAAATTTGCAGAATATGTGGGTGGCCTGTAAATAATTAATAGGAGAACTCTGGGGGAGCATTTCAATACAGCACTAAGGTATTTGAACGATGGAAAATCACCAAATAACATCTGTTTCCCCTGAAATACATTTTTAAATATAGCAGCAACCCCTCCACCTCTTTTTCCAGATCTAAATGCATCAAAAAAGTTATAGTTGGGAGTCTCTATCAGAACGGTTGCACTGTTAATTTGTTCCAGCCATGTTTCAGTTAAAAACATAAAATCCAGTTTAGAAGTGATAATAAAATCATTAACTAAAAATGATTTGTTATTATGAGACCTCACATTAAGTAGAGCCATCCTGATGGTGTTGTTGATAGGCTTTAAGGTTGTTTTTGGTTTGGAGGCAATAGATATGAGATTTGTGAGGTTAGCAGTGTGTCTAAGTTTCCCTTTGTTTACTCTCTTAGTGGTTACAGCATGAATGCGAAAGTTGCCCTGCTTTGACGTAGGCAACCTTGGGTTCAGCAGATTATGTGAAACTTCCTTTATACTGTGTCTATGGCTGAACCCTTTTTTGACTCAGTAATAATCAGGACTACTATCAGTACAGGGGGGGGGCTGGGGCGCCATCCTCTTGGGTGTTATCAGGCTGTGGCCATGACGTGGCGATGCTGTCATTGACACAGATGCAAGTTGGATGGCAACATATTCCAGTTTCTTATATTCGGCTGGAAAACCGCAAAGGGAGGAGACAGTGGAGCTGGAGTTGTTGTTGTGGCTATGGGAGAGATGAGGCTGGAGGTCATCGTTGATGGGGGAATGCAGAGGAGGGGGGTGGCCGTTCCTCGCCAAGCCAGCATCAGCGATGGGTAGGGGTGGGTATCGTTCAAAATATTTCGATACGGTGCTAATTTTGATACCTTGGTTTCGATACCGGTTCGATACGATACTTTTTTCGATACCTGATGTTTTAAAAATCAATTTCCACAACAAAAACAAATTAGGAATTACAGAATTTATTTTTCAGAACTGAGAGAGAGCGAGAGAGCGAGAGAGAGAGAGAGAGAGAGCGAGAGAGCACATGCATAAATACACGCATACATAAATACACAGAGATCTAGGCATGGGGGCCTAGTCGAGGGCACTCAGTTATAATAATGAATGAATAAATAACAATGGAATAATAATAACAAAGAGAAAAACTGATGCAAACAAATGTCCAAAGAGTCCAAACTGCATGACAACAGTCACTCAACAGTTTTTTTTTAGAAAGATCAGCATGTCTGCCTTGTCTGACAACAGACAGGCCCGCTCCTGGCTGATTGTGTCGCCAGCCGTTGAAAAGGTGCGCTCTGATGGTGTCGCTGACGCCTGAACACAGAGGTACCTTGCAGCCAAGCTTGATAGTGCTGGTAGGGTGCCCCGCATGTCCCACCACCAGGTCACTGGATCAACAGTTGACAAAGTTGATGGCAAACCTCTGTAGTGGCGGATTTCTTCTTTCACCTTATCCCTTTGGCTCGCAATTGGGTAATTCCGCTCTCCCACCTCTATGTCCAGCGGCGATCCTAGGTCCACTTCCGCCCCGGGACTTCAGTGAGGGTTTCACTCCGTCTATACGAACAAGTGTGCGCCTGCATCCAGAGGGGGCGCCAAAATACCTATTCTAATATATACCTAATACCTAATACCTATTCCCCACACAATATTATGTCGTACTTCATTCACTTCTGCGCAGCGCATTTTTTTTTTATACTGCTCGTGGCGCCCCCCATGTGATTTGCCGCCCCCCACAAATATGCCGCCCCGGGCGTCTGCCCGGGTCGCCCGTGCCTAAAACCGCCACTGTCTATGTCCTCATCCATGAACAACTCCTCCAGCGCAGACAGCTTTGTCAGTTTCTATAAGCAGATAATAAAAAGAAGAAGGAGTAAGGTTGTGCATAGATCAAATTCATTGATTTGAGAAAAGTGTAAAGGTAAACCTATGGAATCTATGGCATCTGCTATGGGGTTTTGCAAGAATAGATTCACTTTTGCACTTGTGATAAATTAATTTAAAAAAAGTCACATTTTGATGTTTGTCCCCATTGCTTTGAATATCCACCTAACATTTAGTTGCATATGTAAACTGGAAAATATTAAATGAGCAAGACAATATTTACCTCTGTTGCAGCTGAACTGGCTTCATCGCATGAGCTGTCCCCATCGTCCACCTGCTGGTGGGCCTGGGCAGTTTCACCTCTGTTCTGTTGATATTGGAAAAGCAGGTGTCATGTACACCGATTTCATTTACAGCGAGAGGCTAAATATAATGAGATTTAATGATACAGATAGTTTTAAACACCTGGTGTGAGGCTCGATCGATTAACTCCTCCTCCAGTCTGTACCACACAGCATCCTCTACCTTTCCCTTGAACCTAGGGTCCAGAGCCCTCCTCCAAAAACTCCTGAATGCCCTCACCCTGTGAGAGAAGAACATAGATAGATAGATTGATATAGGGTAGATACTTCATTAATCCTGAGAGAAATTCAAGGGACATGTAACAGATGAGCTACTGCAACGGCTGCGGCGCACCACAGTATACGTAGAGGTTTCTGTATACCGAATGAAAATAATCAACAAATCAATATAATAGTGATGCTTACTTGGCATCTTTTGGAAAGGTCATCCCAGACTTTTTCCTTTATGGCATTAGAGAAGAAAGAGTCGTCTGCTGTGACCCTGAAGTGATCTTGAAGTTTTTTTATGATTGGAATAATTTGACCTAGTGTGGCGTTGTTTCCGGAAGAGATGCAAACAGTTGACTGGTACATGATTTTCATCAATTTTACGAACTCCTCTGCTTTCCTGAAGTCGTCACCTGAAATTCTGTCAAGTCTAAAAAATATGCACATAGGTCTTACTAGCATGATTCAATTTTAGGGAAAAAAATGTTAAGCTGCAGCACTGGATGGTGAAAATAAGCAAATTCCAAACCTCTCCTTCTCCATGGACTTCTTCAGGCGAGGGTCCATGCAGGCTGCCTGGATGGCAGGGAACATTTCCAGAAAACGCTCCATCATTAAATATAGGCTGTTCCATCTGGTCTTAACGTCCAGAATGACTGAGTGCTCTGGCAGGCCTAAAGATACAGAGAGGACACAAAGTGTGAAACCAATGGTCCATTTATGAATAATGATTTAATGATAAAATATTTTAACCATGACTATTTGAACCAAGTTTAGTGTGTATTACCGAGTATTTTCTGCTTCTCCTTCAAAACAGGTTTAGACAGGGTACACCTTTTCAACCACACCAACAAGGCTCTGACTCTTCCTGCCCACCTTGCAACTGAGGGTATGGTGTATGTCTTTTGGGCGACAATGTTAAGTGTGTGGGCAAAGCAGCCAATTTTTCTCACACTCATCCTTCTCACTGCCACATCCATGTTTGCAGCATTATCCACAGTGATGGCCACAACTTTCTCCTTTACACCAAATTCTTCCAAAATGTCCCCTATCTCTTCTGCTATTGCTACCCCTGTCTGTGATACATACACTGCCTGCGTGTGCAGTATTTTCTCCTTCATGGCCCCCTCTATTATATAGTGGACAGAAACAGTGAGGTAGTGATCTTGCGCAACACTGGTCCATCCATCAGCAGTCACAGCCACATCCCTGACAGCCTCCAACTCCCTCTTCACATTCTCCTTCTCCACAGCATACCATGCAGGCACGAAAGTATTCGATACCATGTCTCTGGTGGGGGACTGATATTTAGGGTTCAGGGCTGCTATCATCTCCCTACAATTGATGACATTAGAACATAAAGCATTACCAGTGACATACTTTCTTATTAATACTGACAATAACAGTGACAACAACATTATCCAGCCTAAAGCGTATCGTTTAAGCCAACTAGGCTACAGCTTGCTCACCTCCACCATGGGGTATCCACTGTTGAAAAGGGCAGCAAACCTTTAACAATGAACTTGGTGACTACCCTATGGCACTCCTCTCGCTGATCCTTCGTCATTTTCCCCCTTTCTGCCAGCGTGAAGGGATTGACACTAGCAATACCTGGCAATGTCTTCCTTACCTCAGGTATGGTAAGAGGCGGGGCAGAGGCTAACGTAAAGGGAAAAGATGGACATGATGACTTCTACTGCTTTAAAGGGTTAGCGTGGCTATGCTCACAGTAGCCGCGTTTACATGGACATGGACACAAAAAATCATATATAGATTCATATATAAATCATATATACGCCTCAATTGGAATACAATTCTCTGATCTGAATAGAGTTCCATGCGGAATAAGTCCAGATCAACATAATGGTTGTGCGCGAGAGACATACGGACGTACGCTTACCACTTTTGTAAATGCCATATACCTACAGTACATTCGGATTACATCTTTTCAGATTAGAAATCTATTCGGATCAGAAGTGTCCATGTAAAATAAACGCTGACGTAATGTTAACCTAGAAAGCAGCTGCCTGTAAAACAAGGCAAATGTAGGCCCTGTCCACACTAACCCGGGTAAATATAAAAACGCACATTCGCAATGAAAACGATCTCCGTACACAGTGTGGACGGAGATCGTGATAAGTGATAGTGTGGACTCCACACTAAAAAAACAGTTATGGTGACGCGACTCCCGCCACGCCTCTCTGTTTACAGGCGCGCGATCAGCTGATAGTTGCAGTTGATAAGGAACGCACATTCGCAATGAAAACGATCTCCGTACACAGTGTGGACGGAGATCGTGATAAATGATAGTGTGGACTCCACACTATCATTTTCATATCGTTTTCGGAATGTTTTGCATCCACGTTCCACACTGAAATTATTTGGATAAACAGTTGTTATGGTGACGCGACTCCCGCCACACCTCTCTGTTTACAGGCGCGCGGTCAGCTGACAGTTGCAGTTGATAAGGAACGCACATTCGCAATGAAAACGATCTCAGTACACAGTGTGGATGGAGATCGTGATAAATGATAGTGTGGACTCCACACTATCATTTTCATATCGTTTTCGGAATGTTTTGCGTTCCACACTGAAATTATTTTGATAAACAGCTGTTGTCATGTTGACGCCACTCCCGCCACGCCTCTCTGTTTACATGCGCGCGATCAGCTGATAGTTACAGTTGATCAGCCGGCTAATCATTTTCTCTCACAAGCAAAAATATGGCTCAAACCAAAAGTAATAAAGTAATCAACTGGTAATAAACCTTACCTGTAATGTTGTTGGCCAAACTCCCAGCTGAATCCCGGTCACTAGCCGATAGAGAATTCGATGTGGAAGAAGGAGGCGGTCTGGTGACTGAAGTCCCGTCGTCCTTCTTAGCTTTCTTAGCTTTACAGTCAAACACGGAGCAGCTGTCCGACCGGAGGTTCATCTTGTGCATTATTAAATGTTTCGCAAGATTTGATGTGTTGCCGTCTTTCGCCAGCACGACTTTTTGGCAAATAGAGCATCTGGATCTATTGGTGTCCACCTGAGCGAAGTGGAGCCACACTTTGGACCTTTTAGGCATTATGTCAACGTCAAGAGTGACGTTACGCTACAGCTGACAAAGTTTGATATAGTGACGGTCAAGTAGACAAACGTGTCTCGCGCTCCGAAAATGTGACAGCCAATCACCAGCGACTTAAGATTCGTAACCACTAATACCACATGATTATTGGCTCACAGACGTAGCATTTACCCAGAAACAGTTGAAAACGATATTACTATTGGCAGACAGGCTGGGATTAATTTCATTGAGTATCGAAATACGGCACCGGAAAACTATTAATGTTTTGATATTCGATAGGATCGGAGCATTTCGGTCGGTGCCATAACCGGATCGAAATTCGATACCCAGCCCTAGCGATGGGGGAAGGCACAGTGTCGATGGCGTTGGGCAGGCTGTTGTCTCTCTTCGAGGTCTGTGGGCTGTCTGCTATCTGTGTGGCAGATAGTGGCAGAGTAGATGTGTCAGGGAGGCAACCTGTGCAACCTGAGGCAACCTGAGGCAACCTCAACCTGTGCTCTGATTGTGGCCTTTGCGTCAGACCATGGAGATTTGTGGGAAAGCGACAAGAGAAGATTGTCCCTCAACAGTTTTGAGCCTAACCTGTTTGGGTGTAGGCCATCTGCTCTGAAACGATATTTGTGCCCCCAGAATAAGTTGAAATTGTCAATAAAGCCCCTTCCTCTTTCATTGCAGACTCTGGAAAGCCATGTATTCAGTGCAAGTAGACGACTGAATCTGTTTATTCCCCTGTCAACTGCTGGTATGGGTCCACTGATGAATGAGTTGATGTGTATTTTGTCCAGTGTATCCAATAGATCAGTGTAATCCCTCTTCAGAAGTTCTGACGGTTCTCTTTGAATATCATTAAATCCTGCATGCACAATAATCTGTGAGATTTTGGGGTTTTCCAATATGATTTTGGCTAGTTTATGGTTGATACCACTAACCATTCCATATGGGAAGTTGCATGTTTTGATCTTCTTACCGGTTATATCCTTGATGGTTGAGTCTCCTATGATCAGAGTGTCTGGTTCATCTGCTTTCTCTGAGATGGGCCCTTGTTGGACGTGGCAGACACATGCGCAGCCCGCCTCCGTGGCGACTGGTTGTTCCATCTCTGTCCGTACCGTCTGTCCGACACAATTAGGGGGTCAGGGGTGCTTCTGAAGAACTTCTGAAGAGGGATTACACTGATCTATTGGATACACTGGACAAAATACACATCAAGTCATTCAGGTGGCCGAGGCATGCGCAGCTCGCCTCCATGGCGACTGGTTCGTGTTCCGTCTCTGTCCGCACTGTCCGTCCGGACGCATCTCGGGGCTCAGGGGTGCATGGGTGGCAGGCGCGTTCGTGGACTCTTGAAGTGGCAGGAACCGGTTCTTCAGTGGCAGGGTTAATTTCAGTGACGGGCTAATCCGGCTGATACATGCAACTTTAGCTTTGGGTAGCTTAGCATTTGGCGTTGAGTGACCTTGTTGATTCACTTTGGTATGTTGTTTTGGCTTGGCGCCGACTCTGTGCCAGTGAGACGCAAACTGAACTGTCTCTCTCTTGTCCAGCTTCGGGAAGGATACAGTGTAGCTTTGATCATCTTGCTGTATCTGAGTGAGCTCAGCAAACTCACCCATCGGCACTGTATCCTGTAGGAGTCCTTTGCATTTTTATAATGCTGCTAGTCTCGTTTCAAATAAAGCCACTGTCTGTTGCAGTTTGGTGCAGTCTGTGCATTTCCCAGTCTCCGTGCCTGAGATATCCGAGTACAGAGGCATGTTGGCGATAGGAAAGTCCAAGGCTTTTTCTGCGGTCTGATCCGGGAGTAAAAAAGTGCCAAAATGTATTGTTGAATCGAGCGATGGAGGCAGCGGGAAACAAACTATATATTGTTAGGTATTATGATCATGAAATAAAATAAGATAAAGTAGATCTGAACGATGAATTAAGTAGTTTTTTCCAATGCCTAGCGGAGCTTCGGGAAACATGACCTCCCTCTCTGCTGCCTCTGCTGCCTCAAAAATATAAATATGTTGAGTTATTCTTATGAAAACAATGTGTTTATGACCTAACCTTTCTGGATGTACCAAATAAAGTGAGTCAAAAGCCATCCTGATTCGATGACCTTTTCTAAAAGAAAACGGCAGGTTTGTAAAGCAATTTGTATATTAATGTTACATTTATTGTAGTATATTGTGTATAGTATTGTAATTCATGATATCAGTGCATCTAGATGTTTTGTATGAGAAGTTGTATCCAATATTACGTTCATTGTGTTGAGAGAAGAAAAATATCAGAGCGAGCAGGGAAACACAAAGAGAGCAAAGACAGCATTTTTGGGTGATATGCCGTCATGGCAGGCCTGTATGGGCTCAGTGTTGCAACACAATAGACTCTTCGCTCTTAACGCGTGCAAGACAAAGTCCTGGTACCATTATAGGGAGTGGAGAAGACTACGGTTTCCAACCAAAACATCCCGACACAATCAGAAACACCAATAAAACCATCCCCACATACTCTCTGTCCCGTACTCCTTTAACCGTCAAACAACTGAGCAGTAAATGTCTAAACATCATTTAGCTGGGCGATCTCTTCAGAAAATAAAGTATTCTCCTCCTTTGTCCTTTGAAAGTCCTTTGAAAACACATTTTGTTTGGCAATTGCAAGTTTCAAATATTTATTTTGATAAACCCTCCAAAATGTTGCTGTTGAGGCTTTGAGGGGGTCTTAAGGGTCCCACAAGAGGTCTCAGACCCTCCCAAGTCCCCCTGTATTCCACCCTGCTCTCAACTATCACCGTCCCGTACATGGGAGACACTATCGTCATATTTTGTGTCCATGTTTGTTTTTATAATAAAAATGTGCATGGATCTATAACTATATCCACCTCAACAACAAGATGTAGCATTTCTATGTTACCAAAGTCATTAATGTGGTCACCACAGGTACTGAGTTATCAGCTGAGTAATATATCTGTTCTCTGATATGGATTGTGGTGTATCTGCACATTGATTAAAACTGACCTGAGAGTTTTCAGTATACAGTGTGGACTCCCCAGTCCAGCAGAGAGCAGCTTCACTCCTGAATCCTGCAGATCATTGGTACTCAGCTCCAGCTCTCTCAGACTAGAGCTGGAGCTGAGAACTGAGGCCAGAGCTTCACAGCATCCCTCTGACAGATGACAGCCATTGAGTCTTCACACAAAATAAACACAACCTGTTAGGAACTGTAATTAAATTATAGGAGAATAATAACCAGTTTTTTTTAAATATATGATATAACAAATAATATGAATAACCTAGATCTTAAAATATCAAGACAAAGATTTCACACAGATGTTAAATTATCAAGCAAAAATTATCTTTATACTTCACTTAAACATAGTTTTATTAATAGGTTGTTATTAAACTTTATTAAACAACTCTAAACCGCACTTTAGTGTCTGACTACATGATAATCAGAATAATAATCTTATGCAACGTACACATTATACCATCATTAGCATACTAAGAATATAATGTGTACCTAAACTGTCATGCCAACAAAAATATAAATATGTTTGAGTTATTCTCATGAAAACAATGTATTAATGACCGAACCTTTCTGGATGTAAATCTGTTAAATGTCTTCTGATATTGAACCTTTTGGTGTTATTGTGGGTGACGATTGGGTAAAACTGACCTGAGAGTTTCCAGTGTACAGTTCGGACTCTCAACTATCAACGTCCCGTACGCGGGAGACACTATCGTTATATTTTGTGTTCATGTTTGTTTTTAAAATAAAAAATTTGCAAGCATATGGAAATATAACTATATCCACCTCAACAACAAGATGTAGCATTTCTATGATAACAAAGTCATTAATGTGGTCACCACAGGTACTGCGTTATCAGCTGAGTAATATAACTGTTCTCTGATATGGATTGTGGTGTATCTGCACATTGATTAAAACTGACCTGAGAGTTTCCAGTGTACAGTGTGGACTCCCCAGTCCAGCAGAGAGCAGCTTCACTCCAGAATCCTGCAGATCATTGGTACCCAGGTCCAGCTCTCTCAGACTAGAGCTGGAGCTGAGAACTGAGGCCAGCGCTTCACAGCATCTCTCTGACAGACGACAGCCATTGAGCCTTCACACAAAATAAACACAACCTGTTAGGAACTGAAATTAAATTATAGGAGAATTATAACCAGTTTTTTTAAATACATGAAATAACAAATAATATGAATAACCTGGATCTTAAAATATCAAGACAAAGATTTCACACTGTATCCTGTAGGAGTCCTTTGCATTTTTATAATGCTGCTAGTCTCGTTTCAAATAAAGCCACCGTCTGTTGCAGTTTGGTGCAGTCTGTGCATTTCCCAGTCTCCGTGCCTGAGATATCCGAGTACAGAGGCATGTTGGCGATAGGAAAGTCCAAGGCTTTTTCTGCGGTCTGATCCGGGAGTAAAAAAGTGCCAAAATGTATTGTTGAATCGAGCGATGGAGGACGACGGAAACAAACTATATATTGTTAGGTATTATGATCATGAAATAAAATAAGATAAAGTAGATCTGAACGATGAATTAAGTAGTTTTTTCCAATGCCTAGCGGAGCTGCGGGAAGCATGACCTCCCTCTCTGCTGCCTCTGCTGCCTCAAAAATATAAATATGTTGAGTTATTCTTATGAAAACAATGTATTTATGACCTAACCTTTCTGGATGTACCAAATAAAGTGAGTTAAAAGCCATCCTGATTCGATGACCTTTTCTAAAAGAAATCGGCAGGTTTGTAAAGCAATTTGTATATTAATGTTACATTTATTGTAGTATATTGTGTATAGTATTGTAATTCATGATATCAGTGCATCTAGATGTTTTGTATGAGAAGTTGTATCCAATATTACGTTCATTGTGTTGAGCGAAGAAAAAATATCAGAGTGAGCAGGAAAACACAAAGAGAGCAAAGACAGCATTTTTGGGTGATATGCCGTCATAAACATGAACTGAGGCCAGCGCTTCACAGCATCTCTCTGACAGACGACAGCCATTGAGCCTTCACACAAAATAAACACAACCTGTTAGGAACTGAAATTAAATGATAGGAGAATTATAACCAGTTTTTTTAAATACATGAAATAACAAATAATATGAATAATCCACCTCTCCTGGAACCGTCACCTTATCGTGGTGGAGAGGTTTGCGTGTCCCTGTGAACCTGAGAGCTGTGTTGTCTGGAGCCTTGTGCTCCTGGTAGGGTCTCTCATGGCAGAGTGGTCTCAGGTGAGGGGCCAGACTAAGAATGGTTCAAAGACCTCCAATGAATAACGTAAAAAGAGGAGATGTGACCCGGCCCGGAGGAAGCCCGGGGCCCCCGTCTGGAGCCAGGCCCAGATGGAGGGCTCGATGGCGAGCGCCTGGTGGCCGGGTTTGCCACGGAGCCCGGTCGGGCACAGCCCGAACAAACTACGTGGCACCCCCCCTCTCTTCATCCCATGGGCCCACCACCTGTGGGAAGACCCGTTGGGGTCGGGTGCGCAGCCACATGGGTGGCAGTGAAGGTCAGGGGTCTCGACGGACCAGACCCGGGCGGCAGAAGCTGGCTCTGGGGACGTGGAACGTCACCTCGCTGTGGGGAAAGGAACCGGAGCTTGTGAGGGAGGTGGAGCGCTATCAGTTAGATCTGGTGGGGCTTACCTCCACGCACAGTCTCAGCTCTGGTACCGTACTCCTGGATAAGGGTTGGACTCTATTCTTCTCCGGAGTTGCCGAGGGCGTGAGGCGCCGGGCGGGTGTGGGGATACTCATACATCCCCGGCTGAGCGCCACGGTGTTGGAGTTTACCCCGGTAGACGAGAGGGTCGCCTCCCTGCGCCTAAGGGTTGTAGGGGGGAAAACTCTGACTGTTGTTTGTGCGTATGCACCAAACAGCAGCTCAGAGTACTCGGCCTTCTTGGAGACCCTGAATGGAGTCCTGTATGGGGCTCCAGTTGGGGACTCCGTAGTGCTGCTGGGAGACTTCAACGCCCACGTGGGCAACGATGGAGACACCTGGAGAGGCGTGGTGGGGAGGAACGGCCTCCCTGATCTAAACCCGAGCGGTCGTTTGTTATTGGACTTCTGTGCTAGTCATGGATTATCCATAACAAACACCATGTTCGAACATAAGGGTGCTCATAAGTGTACCTGGTACCAGAGTACCCTAGGCCGAAGATCGATGATCGATTTCGTGATCGTGTCATCTGATCTGAGGCCGCATGTTTTGGACACTCGGGTAAAGAGAGGGGCGGAACTGTCAACCGACCACCATCTGGTTGTGAGTTGGATCAGGGAATGGGGGAAATTTCCGGATAGACCTGGTAAGCCCAAACGAGTAGTGCGGGTGAACTGGGAAAGTCTGGAGGAGGCCCCCGTCCTAGGTATCTTCAACTCACACCTCCGGCGGAGCTTTTCTGGCATTCCTGTGGAGGTTGGGGGCATTGAGCCAGAGTGGGCGGTGTTCAAAGCCTCCATTGCTGAAGCTGCGGTGGCTAGCTGTGGCCTCAGGGTCTTAGGCTCCTCAAGGGGAGGTAACCCTCGGACACCGTGGTGGACACTGGTGGTCAGGGAAGCCGTCCGACTGAAGAAGGAGGCCTTCCGGGATATGATATCCTGGAGGACTCCTGACTCGGTTGCAAGGTACCGACAGGCTCGAAGGGCTGCAGCGGCTGCCGTGTCGGAGGCTAAGCAGCGGGTGTGGGAGAAGTTCGGAGAGGCCATGGAGAAGGACTTTCGGTCGGCACCAAAGTGTTTCTGGAAGACTATCCGGCACCTCAAGAGGGGGAAACGGGGAACCATCCAAGCTGTGTACAGTAAGGATGGGACTCTGTTGACCTCAACTGAGGAGGTCGTCGGACGTTGGAAGGAACACTTTGAGGAACTCCTGAATCCGAATAACACGCCCTCTATGTTGGAGGCAGAGCTCGAGGCTGATGGTGTTTCGTCGTCAATTTCCCTGGTGGAGGTCACTGAGGTAGTCAAACATCTCCGCAGTGGCAAAGCCCCAGGGATTGATGAGATCCAGCCAGAAATGCTAAAGGCTCTGGGTGTTGAGGGGCTGTCATGGTTGACACGCCTATTCAACATCGCGTGGGAGTCGGGTACAGTGCCAAAGGAGTGGCAAACCGGGTGGCGGTTCCCCTGTTCAAAAAGGGGGACCAGAGAGTGTGTGCCAATTACCGGGGTATCACACTTCTCAGCCTACCTGGTAAAGTCTACTCCAAGGTGCTGGAAAGGAGGGTTCGGCCGATCGTCGAACCTCAGATTGAAGAGGAACAATGCGGTTTTCGCCCCGGACGTGGAACTACGGACCAGCTCTTCACTCTCGCAAGGAGCCTGGGAGTATGCCCTTCCGGTCTACATGTGTTTTGTGGATCTGGAGAAGGCGTATGACCGGGTCCCCCGGGAGAAACTGTGGGAGGTGCTGCGCGAGTATGGGGTAAGGGGGTCTATCCTCAGGGCCATCCAATCTTTGTACTCCCAAAGCGAGAGCTGTGTTCGTGTTCTCGGCAGCCAGTCAGTTTCGTTCTCAGTGGGTGCTGGTCTCCGCCAGGGCTGCGCCTTGTCACCAATCCTGTTTGTGATATACATGGACAGGATATCGAGGCGTAGTCGTGGTGGGGAGGCGTTGCAGTTCGGTGGTCTGAGGATCTCGTCACTGCTTTTTGCAGATGATGTGGTCCTCATTGGATCATCGGCCTGTGACCTTCAGCACTCACTGGATCGGCTGGCGGCCGAGTGTGAAGCGGCTGGGATGAGGATCAGCACCGCTAAATCGGAGGCCATGACTCTTAGCAGGAAACCGGTGGATTGCTTAGTCCGGGTAGGAAATGAGTCCTTAGCCCAAGTGAAGGAGTTCAAGTACCTCGGGGTCTTGTTCGCGAGTGAGGGTACTATGGAGCGTGAGATTGGCCAGAGAATCGGAGCAGCGGGGGCGGTATTGCGTTCGCTTTACCGCACCGTTGTGACGAAAAGAGAGCTGAGCCGCAAGGCAAAGCTCTCGATCTACCGGTCGATCTTCGTTCCTATCCTCACCTATGGTCATGAGGGCTGGGTGATGACCGAAAGGACGAGATCGCGGGTACAAGCGGCCGAGATGAGTTTTCTCAGAAGGGTGGCTGGCGTCTCCCTTAGGGATAGGGTGAGAAGCTCAGCCATCCGTGAGGAACTCGGATTAGAGCCGCTGCTCCTTTACTTAGAAAGGAGTCAGCTGAGGTGGTTCGGGCATCTGGTAAGGATGCCCACTGGGCGCCTTCCTTGGGAGGTGTTTCAGGCACGTCCAGTGGGGAGGAGACCTCGGGGAAGACCCAGGACTAGGTGGAGAGATTATATCTCAACACTGGCCTGGGAACGCCTCGGGATCCCCCCGTCAGAGCTGGTCAATGTGGCCCGGGAAAGGGAAGTCTGGGGCCCCCTGCTTGAGCTGCTCCCCCCGCGACCCGACCCCGGATAAGCGGATGACGATGAGGATGAGGATGAGGATGAATAACCCAGATCTTAAAATATCAAGACAAAGATTTCACACAGATGTTAAATTATCAAGCAAAAATTATCATTATACTTCACTTAAACATAGTTTTATTAATCTGTGGTTATTAAACTTTATTAAACAACTCTAAACCACACTTTACTGTCTTACTACATGATAATCAGATTAATAATATTATACAACATACACATTTAGGGATGCATGATATATCGGCAGTGATATCGTTATCGGCCGATGTTAGTCATTTTTTAACATATCGGCATTGGCCCGATAAGTAAAACTGGTCCGATATTAACAGCCGATATTTATTTCCGTCTAGTTGCCGTTGTGAGTGTTCTTTGCCCATGCTCAGCTTGTTTGGTCATGTGACAGTGTCAGTGACGCAGCCAGAGACGCACAGAGAGGCAGTACAGGAGTGTTTGTCACCTTAACTGAAAAGAATCAATGTCGGCGGTTTGGATGTTTTTTACGGTCTCAAATGAAGGTACTCGAATTGAAATATGCAGTACTTGCAATGCCGAAGTAATGTGCGGAGGATGCCGTGTCAAATCATTCAACACCACTAGTGGTGCAACGGTTCACGGGTTTCCCGTGATCCGTACGGATCAACCCTCACGGTTCGGGACGCAAGTGATCCCCGGATCGGCTGATAAAAAAGAAGTTGTGCGTTCACATGATCAGCGCATGTTTAAAGGAAAATTCCGGTATTAACAACATCATCAAGTATCGTAGCGAAATATAGTTTCTGTTGTGTTTTATTTGGCGTTACGTAATTGCATTGAAACGGAAACCGGAACCGGAACCTGATATGTTTATATTTGGTTGTACTCTTTTCGCTCCGTTCTCCGGATCAACAGTAGAGCTAGAACCGAATGAAAAGACTACAACCAACCTCCCTTGATATATTTGATTTAGCTGGCTGAATCCGAATACTTAGTACATACTATTTCTGTTCAGTGTCTACTACTTGACGGTACTACACTTGACAGTGTAGTACGGTCTACATCTATGCGTAGAACGCCTCCGAACGCTTCCGAACATCGCCGAAACTCCACCGGATGTTTGGAGATGATGTATCTCCCCTCAGATGCCGGCAAAATTACCTTGATAAGTTACCTGTTTTCCGTCTTGTCATCGTTAAAAATGTCTCTTTTTACTTAATTACTTACTTTACTATTTTACTCTTTTAAATGTCTCTTTTTTTGGCTTTCTGGTGGTGTTGGGTCAGCCATCTCTTCTTCGTTCGTTACCAGATTCCGGTTGCATTGTGGGATAGCGTAGTGAACTCCGTTGTTTACCGTGGCGGTAGTACGCATTCCGAAACGCGTTCCGTACTACACAATGCGTACTGAGCATTCGGAAGCGCTATGTTTGTGGCTTACTACAAAATGCATACTATATAGCAGTCAAGTATGAGTATTCGGATTCAGCCACAGATTTGAGTTGAAATTGACTTAAACTTGATTTTTTTTTTTTAATTTATTAGACAAGTGTCTGGTTTCCATGAATATTGGCAAATTTGATTTAAGTTATAAAACCTTGTCAAGATATTTTTATTTGTGATCGTTATTGTGATTTATGATCCAAACTTTTTCATAGATGCAAGTTGTAAAAGTAGCCTAAAACTAACACTGTTAGTAACTTGTGTTTGTTATGGATGCCCTGCAACTTATTGAAGGAACAATGTATTTTGAAGTTTTGGAAAATAAAGAAAGAAATAACTTTTTCATATTCATAGTGTTTACATGTTCTTCAGTATACAAAATCCTCATAGAAACTTGTTATTATACCAATATCAATATCGTAATCGGTTATCGGCCGTAACAGCAATTTTAATATCGGTATCGGTCAAAATTTTCATATCGGTGCATCCCTATACACATTATACCATCATTAACAAACTAAGAATATAATGTGTACCTAAACTGTCATGCCAACAAAAATATAAATATGTTGAGTTATTCTAATGAAAACAATGTATTTATGACCTAACCTTCGTGGATGTAAATCTGTTAAATGTCTTCTGATATTGAACCTTTTGGTGTTATTGTGGGTTACCATTGGGTAAAACTGACCTGAGAGTGTCCAGTGTACATTTCGGACTCTCAACCATCACCGTCCCGTACGCGGGAGACACTATCGTTATAATTTGTGTTCATGTTTGTTTTTATAATTAAAAATTTGCAAGCATAT
Source organism: Gadus morhua (assembly GCF_902167405.1). Taxonomy (NCBI): domain Eukaryota; kingdom Metazoa; phylum Chordata; class Actinopteri; order Gadiformes; family Gadidae; genus Gadus; species Gadus morhua. The sequence continues at coordinate 1,232,905 of NC_044054.1, forward strand.
GGATCTATAACTATATCCACCTCAACAACAAGATGTAACATTTCTATGATACCAAAGTCATTAATGTGGTCACCACATTACCACACTGAGTTATCAGCTGAGTAATATATCTGTTCTCTGATATGGATTGTGGTGTATCTGCACATTGATTACAACTGACCTGAGAGTTTCCAGTGTACAGTGTGGACTCCCCAGTCCAGCAGAGAGCAGCTTCACTCCTGAATCCTTCAGATCATTGGTACTCAGGTCCAGCTCTCTCAGACTAGAGGAGTTGGAGCTGAGAACTGAGGCCAGAGCTTCACAGCATCTCCTTGACAGATGACAGGCATTGAGCCTTCACACAAAATAAACATGTTAGGAACTGTAAAATAACCTAAACCTCTAAGTTACTCAATAATGAAGGAATTTAATTAGTTTAGCAAAAAATACTAAATAATTAGGTGTATAAAAGTTTATTATATATTCAATGTGAAATAGTTCTTTAGTTGAGATTGAAAATGTTTTTAAATGTGTTTATTAAACGATGTAAATGCCCTAATTGTAAATTGTAATGTAAATGAAAACTACATCTATGTTCTATTGTTCTGAATATTCTCTTATGTGTACTGTAATACACGTCAATAGGACACCCACAGAGATGTTTTGTATATTATTCTATAACTTAACTTTACTTTATTCTGTTGTGAGTAGAACAGTAAAACATGTTATGAATTTACAGGGATCTTTTGCATATTATTTTAACCTTATATTTTAGTTTTATGTATATTGTGTAGTGTGTATTTTAATTCCTGTTACGACTGAACCTACAGAGATGTTTGGGAGGCTTTGACCACTGGCAGCAGCCTCAGAAGACCCTCCTCTGAAGCAGAGTATTTATTCAGGTCAAACACGTCCAGCTCCTCTTCTGATGTCAGTAAGATGAAGACCAGAGCTGACCACTGAGCAGGATAGAGAGATTCTCCGGAGAGACTTCCTGATGTCAGGTAATGTTCGATCTCCTTCACTAGAGAACGGTCATTCAGCTCATTCAGACAGTGGAACAGGTTGATGCTTCTCTCTGGAGAGAGATATCCACCTATCTTCTCCTTGATGTAAGACACTGTTTTTGTATTGGTCAGTGAGCTAGTTCCTGTCTGTCCCAGCAGACCTCGTAGGACAATCTGATTGGTCTCCAGAGAGAGGCCCAGGAGGAAGCGGAGGAACAAGTCCAGGTGTCCGTTCTCACCCTGTAAGGCCTTGTCCACAGCACTCTGGCAGAGGAGGAGGAGTTTATCTTCCCCAGAGGTGGGTGGTTCTTCTGAAAGCAGATTGACACCATCGTTGATGAAGGACAGAAAGACATAAAGGGCAGCCAGAAACTCCTGGAGGCTCAGATGGACAAAGCAGAACACCTTGTCCTGGTACAGAACACAGTCCTCTTTAAAGATCTGGGTGAACACTCCTGAGTACACTGAGGCTGCTTTGATGTCGATGCCACAGTCTGCCAGGTCTGCCTCGTAGAAGATCAGGTTGCCTTTCAGCAGCTGGATAAAAGCCAGTTCTCCCAGTTTAAAAATGATATCCTTGCTCTCTGAACTCCACTGTGGATCAATTTCATCTATCGAACGATACTTCCTGTCCGCCTGTTTGGACTGAACCCTCAGGAAGTGGCTGTACATCTGAGTCAAGGTCTTGGGCGTCTCTTCTACTTTCTGGGTTGTTTTGAAGCTGTTCTCCAGAACTGTAGCAATGATCCAACAGAAGACGGGGATGTGACACATGATGTGGAGACTTCGTGATTTCTTGACGTCGGAGATGATTTTGCTGGCCAGTGCCTTGTCTCTGAATCTCTTCCTGAAGTACTCCTCCTTCTGTTTGTTGGTGAACCCTCTCACCTCTGTCACAAGGTGAACACAGTCATCAGGGATCTGATTGGCTGCCGCAGGGCGTGTGGTTATCCAGATGCGAGCAGAGGGAAGCAGTTCGCCCCTGATGAGGTTCGTCAGCAGCACGTCCACCGTGGTGGACTTTGTGACATCAGTCAAGATCGGGGTGCCCTCGAAGTCCAGAGGAATACGAAACTCATCTAGACCATCTAAAATGAAGACAACTTGGAACCGGTCGTCTCTGAAAATTCCTGCACTTTTTGTCTCATTAAAGAAGTGATGAATAAGTTCCACTAAGCTAAACACTTTCTTTGTTAGTAAATTCAGCTTTCTGAAAATTAAGAGAAACGTGAAGTCTATGTCTTGGTTGGCGTTGCCTTCAGCCCAGTCCAGAGTGAACTTTTGTGTTAAGATGGTTTTACCAATGCCGGCCACTCCAGTTGTCAAAATGTTCCTGTTTGATATATCTTGTCCAGGTAAGGGTTTAAAGATGTCTCCACATCTGATTGGTGTTTGCTCCTTGAAGGGTGTCCTGGAAGCTTTTTCAATCAGTGTGACCTCATGTTCCTTGTTGACCTCTCCACTGCCTCTCTCAGTGATGAAGAGCTCTGTATAGATGTCATTCAGAGGTTGTGGATGTCCTGCTTTAGCGATTCCCTCGAACACACAACATAACTTAATCTTTAAATTAGACTTGATTTTTTGTTGGCACTCGACAGCAGCAGATTCTAAATGAGAAAACAACAGAAGACATCAGTTAGTGGATGGTGGCATCACTGGGAACATGTCAATGTTTCCTGTTGAATTATCAACTTGATGATATTTAGTTGCTTCATAACTTGTGGTTATTTGTGGTGGAAGCTGGTCGTGACAAAGACTGCATGTCACAGATTCAAAATGTTCATGACTATTTCCTTTTTTCCACTGCAATAATGATTGGTCTAATGGTAGTTATAATGATAGTGAATCGGTTTAAGATGACATGCTGATATAACAAGATAGTGTTGCATCTCTTCCACTGAGTTATTCTGCTGTTTATCTGCAGTTTATGTTTAATATTATTAATAATAATTAAATTGAATAACATTTTATTTCAAGGCGCTTTTCTTAACACCCAAGGTCACCTTACAATTCATAAAACACCAAAAATCTAGAGTCAAAAGCAGCAAGAGCTGCATCGCCAACAGCATGATCAAAACAAGACATAAGACCCAAGTAGAAGGGGGTAAGAACAGTGAGGAGAACCAGGTATGAGGGGGTAAGAACAGTGATGAGACCCAGGTAGGAGGGGGTAAGAACACTGAGGAGACCCAGGTAGGAGGGGGTAAGAACAGCAGCACAACGGGGACACGAGGGGAACCCACGGTAGGGGGTCATTACAACAAGCAGGCCAGTGGGAACATGTGTTTTGAGGAGAGATTTGGATGTTGTCAGGGTGTCTCTTTCATTTCAGTTCAGAGCCCTAGCACCCACGGTGCTGAGAGCCCTAGCACCCACGGTGCTGAGAGCCCTAGCACCCACGGTGCTGAGAGCCCTAGCACCCACGGGGCTGAGAGCCCTAGCACCAATGCTGCTCAGAGCTCAAGAACCCATGGTAACGAGGTGATACCCCCACTATAACCTACATATCTGGATCAAACCATTTAACTTGATACACGGAAATAACCCTACATATCTGGATCAAACCGTTTAACCTGATACACGGAAATAACCCTACATATCTGGATCAAACCGTTTAACCTGATACCCCCACTTAAACCCTACACATCTGGATCAAACCATTTAACCTAATACCCCAACTATAAACCTAAATATCTGGATCAAACCATTTAACCCCAGTGGAAAAATTGTCTCCACATTGAAGTTTGAAATGCATAAGTCTCACATTGGGCCCTATCTTTCACCCAGCGCAATTTACTTTGTACACCAACGCATGTATCGTTGCTAGTTTGCACCCAGCGCTAAGCTGATATCCCCCCACAGCAAATTCTCTCCACTAAACTTGCGCCCTTAGAGGTGTGTTGTCGAAAAGCGGAGGCGTGTTTTCGCGCAAATGATACATGGTGCTATCTTACAGATCGATTAAGCAGTTGCGCAACTGACTTTTGTCAGTAATTGTGCCCTAGCGTGCCCTAGTGCAGTGGTTCCCAAACTTTTTGTGCCCAAGGCACACCAAAGGACAAATTAAAATGTCAAGGCACACCTATTGTGCAAAATAGCCTTATAACACGTGTTATCACTAATATCATCTGTTTATCTGTTAAGTTTATAATTATTTACTAATGCCAAATAAGATGTGACAAAGACAACTATTCTACTCATGAACTATTTATTAACAAAATACTTCACAAAAATATTTAAACTTTATCAAATTGGGCTTAATCAAACACACCCATTTCAACCAGACAGGTGAGGCAAAGGAAACAGAAATGCAGCAGAGAACTGTCCATGAGAAAGCTGCATGGTCCTGAATCTGACCCAGAAATTATAACTAACATTTAGAATCAGGCTTTTTTTGTAAATATTCTGCCTACTAACAAATCAGTGGGACACATGTGCCTGTCGGGGCGCACAGATTTTTTTAATCCTTGGTGGCACGGAGGAGAGGGCCACTCGCAAGTCCTGCTCAACAGAGAGCCGTGACCTGGTCTTGTTCTTCATGTAAACAAGAGTGGAGAACGCCAACTCACACAGGTAGGTGGTGGGGAAATGAAGAAGTTGGTCGATAGCGTGGTGGGAGATGGTTGGATATTCTGATGCACAAACCAACCAAAACTGATCGAGTGTGAGCTCACTAAATTTCAGTTTCAGCGTGCACGGAGCTCTGCGCTCTCCTCTCTCTCCATCATAGTGAGCTTCTCGGTTGAGGACTCGGACTCCTGGTTGAATGGGTCTCGGTCATTGTCCTCGATGTCCGCCACACGTGGAAAATAGCGCTCAAACCTCTCTTTTAAGGTCTGAAGGTGTTCCGCATATATAGCGCGCTCACTGGCTGCCTGTGGCGCAGCTGATGCCAGCGGGATCAGCTGTGCCGCTGATGCCAGCGGGATCAGCTGCCGCTTTTCTTTCGGTGGGTTGTCGGACTCGGCAGTCTCTGCACTGGTGGTAAGCACGAGAAAGCGCTCCATTTTCCCTCTTGGATATGTTTTAATGTTGTGTTGACCTACTGCCTTTGATGTGTCACAGTCTAAATTAAATTCCCACCTGCGCAACTGCGTGAACAGCGAAATGTGGGATCCTCTTTGAGGATTTTTTAAATAGTTTTTAGATAAAGAGTTTGCCTCTGTATTATGGAATGAGTGCATTCAAAGTAGTATATAGTAAATTCAAATAATTATTTTTGTATAGTTGTATACTATATTGCAGTAGGCTATGGTTGTCACACAATCCCACGGCACACTTGGACTTGCCTCACGGCACACCAGTGTGCCGCGGCACACAGTTTGGGAACCACTGCCCTAGTGGATAGCGCAGTTGGTGTTTTGAAAACGCCTTGCCCTTCACACCGCCGCGCTGAACCCTCCGGCAGCGAGGCGGTGATAAGGGCGGTTGCCACGGAGAGATGTACAAGCACCCTAAAGACCCTGACGTTGGGCTGGGCGAGATGGACCAAAACTCATATCTCAATGTTTTTTGTTCGAATGGCGATATACGATATTATAACTAAATTTTGAACAAAACTGGTAAAATGTGTAGTTTTAACTCCAAGCTACAATTATTCACCATCAACCATTTATTTAGGTTTAGTTTTTAGTTTTTTGCTCAACAAAGCACAGCTGTGCTTTAACAACAGACATGTAAGGGATAATGTATAGAACACCGGTCATTATCGGGAAAATAAGGCTTGAGGTGTTGCTGCGTTGTCTAGACAGAGACAACGCAGCAATATCAACATGAGTAGTTCTAGCTGGAGAAGCATGTGTTCATTCTATTGAAGTCTATGCAATATTATTGTATAGCCTACTATTTTTGTTTTTATAATTGCTATTTCACAATTGTCTTCAAATTCATGCACTGAATAGTGACCTGGTTGTGCGTGCGTGCGTGCGTGCGTGCGTGTGTCTGTTGGGTTATCTGGATTGTACAGGATGTATCAAGCAAGAGATAACCAGATGAGACAGGGAAAAGCGCAAGCTGCGGACCATCATTGGAGAGAAGGTGATGCAGGCGCATTAAACGAAGACGGGGTGAGACAGTGCGATAGACGAGAAAGACGCAGAGGAACTTTCCATACGAGAAGCTGCGACCGAACCGGCTGGGCAGTGTAAAAAGGTAGACGTATGTTGGGAGGCGGTACCGAAGTGGGAATGTAACCCCTTGTGTACCGCATGAGGCGCTTTTTTTTCGCTTCAACCTGAATGTTGGTGGCGAATATTTCAGTCGTCATTTGACATTGGTGGGGACACGTCCCCTGGTCCATGCACACACACACACACACACACATACACACACACACACACACACACACACACACACACACACACACACACACACACACACACACACACACACACACACACAGCGATATGCGTAAGATACTGTCTCGTGCGCCCCAGATACTTTCTCGTGAGCACCAGATACTTTCTCGTGCTCACGAGAAACATTAAAAACATTTTACTCCATGTCCCTTTACGGGTTCCGTACTCTCTACCACTGTGTCCGCCATGTTTTTGTTCAAAGTTTGTTGTGATGCGTAACGTGGGTGGGAGAACACTACGTACATATAAGGGCGGGATTGAGCAGCTGAACATGGCTTGTAGGCTCAGAGAGCAGCTTTCGGCCTTATAAAATAGCGCTCGCAAGGCAACATCAAAATAATATATAATATACTGGTATGGCGATTTTCAAAAATATACTGGTATAAATTTTACTAACGGTATATCGTCCAGCCCAACCATGACGCAGACCATTAAGACCCTGACAAACACAATTAATACCGGTTTTGTTTGCATACGGTTGACAACGCTTGAATAGCATCAGCTTTGATCTGTTGATGGGCAAACAAAATTTCACTTTAGGGCCCCCTACAGTCCTTTTTTGTGAAATTTAGCCTGATTAACCTTGACCTATGCTTCTTTAAATACACCAAGTTCGGTGATGATTGACTCAAGTTAACCCCGCCTTTAGTCACCTATCATTGATTGGGCTAATTTTGACGTCCAGCCGCCATTTTGTTACAGGTTCTGGGTTTCCTAAGCACACTTGCTCAACATGAGGAGGTACAATTGATTACAAGATTTCATGACTGTAGAAGAAAAATGTCAGATAATATGTCCATTCAAATTCTGCATTTTCAGTTAATTGATATAGCTCCCCCTATCGCCCGATCTGGGTACAATTTGGAGAGGTTGCATTTTCAGTTACCTGTTTTACCGCTCCCAATAGATAGATGGATAGATAAATACATAATCCCAGGGGGAAATTCATTTTTGTCACGAACTCCAGATATACATACACAAATTAAGAATAAAATCTAATATAAAATATAATATATATATACACATAATATAACTACATATACATACATAAAAGATAAAAGATACAACCTAAGAAATAAAAAAATACAAATAACATAAATTTAAGGACTATATATATATATATATATATATATATATATATATATATATATATATACTAGTGGTGGGCCGTTATCGGCGTTAACGGCTGCGTTAACGCAAAACTTTTATCGCGCGATAAAAAAAATATCGCCGTTAATCTATTTTCAAACACTTCCTTGTTCGGACCCATCACGTGACTGAACTAACCAATCAGAAGCTAGAATTTAGGGTGCACTCACACTAGGCCACCTGGCCGTGGCCGTGGCCGTTTTCACACCTAACCGTGCTCAAATTTGCCAGTGTGAGTGTGGCCAGTCTGGCCAGGCCAGGCCAACTTTGCCACTTGGGAGAGGTGTGCTGCTACGGTCCGGGCCGCTACGGTACAGACGCTAATGAGCCGACAGGCGCACACGCACGGCTACGCAACCTGAGCTGGATGACGTATAGTCCATGCGACGACCACGGACATAATAACGGCGACGAGCCTTCTTTCCCATTAAACGGTAAACGTATATCCAAATAAGCAACAGACTCAGCAAAGTGCGTACTTAGTTCTCTGTGTTGTTGTCCATTGTTTTTAAAACTCTGACTGGCGGCAGACTTTATTATGGTCCTAACAGCGGACGCTTGGTGATGACGTGTTACTTACGACGTGATGACGTATGTACAAGAGCCTACCGTGGACAGGCCACAGTTGCGACGGCCACGGCCAGATGGCCCAGTGTGAGTGCATGCCAGAGAACAATGGGGCCATTTGAGCACGGTTAGGTGTGAAAACGGCCAACGGCCACGGCCAGATGGCCTAGTGTGAGTGCACCCTTAGACTGAGGTAAATATGTAAATATGTAATAATTGTGCAGCATAAATATGTAAATGATTAACTGACTAAAAATTTTAAGTACATTTCTAGCAAATTAACTCCAATATAAATTATATTAATTTATTCTACAACTTTCAAATATTTAACTTCTAAACCTTACATTATTATGGATTATTACACGGCTCCTCTCAATGCTGTAGACTGCTCCATTCACTTGTATGGGCCTTCCCAACATTCAGCTGTCAATTATTTTTGTTTATGCTCCGTTCACTTGCATGGGCATTTCACAACTTCCGGCGGTGAATTATATTTGATAAATCACCATTGCCCATTATAATTGGCCGCTGTCAAGGTGAACAAACAGATTTTTTGCCGTTTGCAATTTTTTTCTAGATTAATCTAGATTAAAAAAAATAATCTATGCCCACCACTTATATATACACATACATACATACATAAAAGACAGCACTGTACCTTTCGTTACCGAAAAATATGATGAAAATTTTTCGTCAACAACCTTTTTTCCGTGACTAAGACGAGCCGTTGACGAGCTAAAAATAGATCTGTGATAATAAAAACAATGACGAAATGTCATTTCGAGACAGGACGAAAATGTTAGTGGTGTGCTATTTGGACATTCAAAATGCACGATATTTTCCAATCAGTACACTCCCGTAAGGTTCTTATGCAACTGTTCACTCCTCCAGTAAATAGGACGGACCTTAGCTACGACTTGGCAACGGGAGGTATGGTCCACTCAGCTATGAGCTAACGTTATGCAACATGAATTGAAATTCTTCCCAGCTTTTATTCCACAGATAATTTTGGGTTTATAGCATATAACCGCGTTTTCTGATTACAGTTTAATGCATTTTTCACAATTTACCAGCTATCGTTTTGAAGGCTGAACAGACAAGAGTACTAAAGTGTGACGTCACGTTTCGAGAGCAACAGATTTTCGGTTCTACACAAACCAAATTAACAAGGGGAAATCCTATGCCACACAAACCTTTTATAGAAAAGGATCAATCTTTTTGCGAATTGATTTGTGAATTTGCTTTACCAATGATGTAAGTAATATTGAGAATAGATTGTCTTCATATTAAAAAATAAACTAAACTAAACTAACGTTTACAAACTTTTCCTTTTAATACCCCAGGGGAATACATGAACGCCTCGACATTTTTCGATTGGTAGTGATTTTCACCTCTTGAAATTGATTTATTTAAATTTTGAAAGAAACAACCCATGGAAGCAATGGAGAACGCCATCTCTCATTCAGTTGTTTAGAACTGAAAATCCGGTTGCCAGGACAACGTAACGTTTTCACTTTAGTACTCTATTTGAGTGGTACAACTTAGCAGGTGTCCATATAGCCTATATAGGGTTAGCCTAATTTAACTAGTTTAAAAAGAGAAAACATTTTGACTAAAACTAATGACTTAAAGTTGACTAAAATGTAAGGACTTTTCGTCTACTAAAACTAGACTAAAACTACAAAGGAAAACAATGACTAAAATGTGACTAAATATACTAAGCATTTTCGTCAAAAGACTAAGACTGAGACTAAATCTAAAATAGCTGACAAAATTAACACTGCACTGTACAAAAAGTATTGTACAGTATTGTGCAAAAGGTGCAAGAATTATAGTCCTTGTTTGAGGTCAGAGATTGCAGAGAGGGAGGGGGGGGTGTCTGACATTCTAAGGGAGGCGTTGTAAAGTTGAATGGCCACAGGCAGGAATGATTTCCTGTGGCGCTCTGTGGTGCATCTGGGTGAGAGGAATCTTCTGCTGAAGGTGCTCCTCTGCTGCCCGACCCATGTTCCTTTGACTACATCAAGTTTGATGAGGATTGGTTTAAGTTAACCTTGCCTTTTGGCATTAAGTTAATGAAAAAACCTAAGATCCTTAAGGAATTTAGTCATAGGTTCTTGAGGCATATTTGTTCACCATGAGGATATGCATGTGTTAAAAAACGATCATGACTCTAAGTCAAAGGGGTTATTAGATATGTTTCTTCAAAGTTTGCATTTTTGGACTGTTGCTATAGCGCTACCTTTGGGCCAATCAGTGTAATATTTATTCTTTCCCTCATCAGACAGATCCCGCCCTGCAGAGCGGGTTTTATAAAAAGACTAAGACCATCCACACACAGGGAGGTCAAGTTCCACCCTCTGACGATGTACCACTCAACAAAAATAAAGATTTAGTTTTACCCCTTTAGAAAAGGGTGTGAGGGGTTAAGGTGAGGGTTACCAAACTATAAAAGCGATCCTGTCAAGCTAGCAATAACACCATTGAGCCAAGGAATACAGCAGCACTAAGTAAACCCCCTACCTCTCAAAAAAGGTAAGTTGTATTCTACGCAAATGCAATCCCGAGTGGATGATAATGAATCATTGGATCCCAGTGGATTAAAGGACAAAGAAGCTCCCCTCTTGTCAAAACAAAGCTGGCAGAGACCGTTTCTTTAAAAAGTAGATAGAACAACTCACCCACACCAGCAAGAGAAGAGATCAGACCCAGGGTGTAGCATAAGTGTTGGTCCCTCTTCTTCATACTATCAATCATCGCTTGACTTGCTCTCTCCCCTTTCCCCATCACCATGTCGATCAGACGACGTGCTTGGTCTGCTTTGCCCTTCTGGTCCTCAATCACGTAGTCCTGTTCCTCAGTACTAAACACCTTCTGCTGCCAAAGGTCATCCACGAGACCTTTGATAACTGGGCCTGAAACTCCCTTCACAAATTCAGAACGGATCCTTCGAAGCTCCCCTGGAAGAGAAATCAAAAGGCAATATGAAATGACAATGAGCAAACACGATACTGGATTCATTAAACTCATCTTTATTGGGGTAAAGATAAAACCGTTTGTTGCACCAACTTGTTCACTCACAACTCACAAATGTCCTTAAAACGAACAACCTTGAAAGTTCATTTAAATCTTGTTACTAATTCAGATCAGTAATTCAACTCGAGGTCACGTGACTACGAGGCGTGGCACGGTAACTTCCTCTGCAAGTGATAGACCTTAACACCTTTATTGTTGCTCTTAATATTTGTAAACACACTTCAAAGTAACGGAAAAGGTGCCTAAGATAAAGACGCGTTAATGTCAGTTGTTGGAAATCGCAACGAGAGTAGACCAACTGTAAAGCAGCGTGATACCAGTTGGCGAGCTACCAAACAAATCATGGCAGACAAAGACACACAAGGCTGGGCTGTCCACATGATCACGGAGGTCACTGGCATTAGAGAATCGTTTAAACAGAGTTTTGATGAACTGAACGAATTGATCAACTGACTGAAAAAAGAAACACGGGCCACCTTAAGCAGAGTAACTAATGCGGAGAAGCGCACCAGCGCTATAGAGGATCAGATGGCCTCAATATAGGTAAACAGGATGTGAGGCCCATTAGGGGGCCGCATTAGGAGAACACCATACACAGTCGGGAGCCATTTCGCTTTTTGACCACGAATACAAACAAGAATATAAACAAGAACTTTCACGGAACAGACGAGGGGACCCAAATGCTGGACACAGGGAGACGGAGACGGAATAAAGGAAAGGGGTTTTATTCCGTAGACAGGCGAGTAGTTGGGCAGGCAGGGGTCCGGTAACAAGCAGGTAGTCAGAAAAGCAGGGATCAGGAACCAGCGGGGTAGTCAGACAGGCAGGGATCAGGAACCGGCAGGAGAGTCAGACAGGCGGGGATCAGGAACCGGCAGGAGAGTCAGACAGGCAGGGATCAGGAACCAGAAGGAGAGTCAGACAGGCGGGGATCAGGAACCGGCAGGAGAGTCAGACAGGCGGGGATTAGGGACCGGCAGGAGAGTCAGACAGGCGGGGATCAGGAACCGGCAGGAGAGTCAGACAGGCGGGGATCAGGAACCAGAAGGAGAGTCAGACAGGCAGGGATCAGGAACCGGCAGGAGAGTCAGGCAGGCAGGAGTTCGATAACAGGCAAGCAAGGGGGCGACGGCAGGCGGGTAGTCAGGCAGGCAGGGGTTCGGCGACCGGAGAATATATAAAGACGTAGCGACGAACTGGCGCCGGCTGATAGGAAATCCCCGGCTGAAGTAGCGACGATCATTATGGATAATTATGTCCAGGTGCGGGAGAAGGAGGCCCACCAGCGTCCCATAGCCACTAGATGGCGGCATTGGACCGCGTAGCAGGACGCAACGTGACAAGAACAAGAACACAAATACAAACACGAATACAATCCATGGACATAATAAAGGATGGACCACGGACTGGAAAATGGCCGCCCATTCATTCCTATACAAACTGCTCAGTGGCGCAGGGTAACATACAGGAGCGATTTGCTTCCGCGTTATGGGGCCAAGACACGTGGCCTAGTCCGTGACTTCTTCTTCTTCTTCTTGTTTAGTGGCGGATCATAGTTTTTCCCCATATACTGCCACCTACTGGACTACTACACATGAGTGTGTAGTAACGCCATTGTTAAGTAAAAGGACAAATCTCAGACTTTGGAAGTTAATGGAGTTAATGGAAGTTAATAATGAATTTAATGCCGAATTTAATTTAATTCGGAAGTTAATGGAGCCGTGCACTTCAAAATAGGTCGATAGCAAGGAGCCATTTGTTTCAGTACGACTCCTTTCAGCTGCCCACCCAGCAAAAAAGAAATACATAAACTGCTAATAAAACGCTTGAGGAGGCGTTTTGAAAAGAAAAAAAATTGTTTAGAACATGGTAGAAATATAATTATGAGCCTTTGATTGATATCCAGACATTTTTTGCGGAGACACAATCCTGTTCCCCACTTGTATTGGAGTGGACGGCGATATCTACTTCTGGGCCACATGAAATGACGGACCCCCGTCCACAGCCCGCTTAAACAGCTGCAATACCAGGCTTGGCCTCTGAGCACTGGTGGATTGCGGAAGTATGTACTGCTCCTGGGGGCCTGATACAATCACGAATACAAACGCGAATACGAACACGAATAAGAATAGCCGATACGAATTATATACAAAGACACACGCTTGAATATAACATTTTCGTTTGTATTTACACTGAAACTCGCATACACCTTAGGATAATATATTTTTTGTTATAATTAGAAGGACAAGAGCTCCTATTTTCGATAGATTTTGTTTGACTGAACTGGATCGTACGTCTGAAATACCCCCTCGCCTGGGCTCGCGCGGCGCCTTGAAAGAAGGTAGGTCAGGCTGCCGAAACACCTGTCTTCAAAGTAAGAGCCTCTTCTGCCCTTCAAAATAATTGTCTCCTCTGTGACGCAAATCAGCACATATAATAACGAGCTGTAATATCCGCACATAGTCACAAGGCAGCCGGACCAAGCATATAAACTGTAAGAACCACACAAAGCCACAAGATGGCAGCACCATCACACATACGAAGAGGTCGGGGTCGGGCGCTCAACATCATAGCCAGTATCTAAGAGGGAGCACGACCCAGAACAGGGGAGAACAGGTGAGTTAAAAGTGATCCTGATTCGATGAAGTTTTCAAAAAGAACACGACACCTCTGTCTTCAAATTAAGAGTCCCTTACCGCCCCACAGTGTGTCGGCCAGTTCCTCCTGGTTCATCTCCAGCTCTGTTTGATGCTGTACAGACTGAGCACTGGTAACCTTTGACCTCTCCTGGTGTCTGTGGAGAACACACGCACACACACACACACACACACACACACACACACACACCAAAAAGGTAAAAAAGCACGATTTTTGCGTCATTTAAAGCAGGAAGTCTAAGAGGGGGGGGGGCACTTAAAAACTACAAGCACTCCTCATTTTCAAACCTGTCTAGGGGTTGGGAACCACTGACCCTACAGTCTTATTTTGAAAGCACATCATCCACTGTGAAGATTTTAGTTGACTCCTCCGCTCCTGAATAACATATCCAGCCCCGGAGACGTCTCGCTCGCAATCGCAAAACCCGCCACCGACCCTCGCTGTTCAGGCATCAGAGCCGACCAGCGCCCGCGTCCGACACAGTACATTATTTTTCAGAGATAACCCTCATCACTACAAGACTTTACTTGTTGTGGAAGTACCAGAGAAGTCCGAGAACCCAACGCAGTCCATAATTCATAACATCGTCCCAAGGCGCACACAGTTTTTGGCCGCGATATTATAGATTACATTATACAATATATATTATACAACGGGGGGCCTAAATCCAGCGATCTGAATGGTTCCTAACTGTTGTATAATGAGCGTATACATAACTGCTATGAGGCCCGATCATTTTGTGGAAGTTTGCATATCACTCCGCGCCTGGAAGTAGAAACAGTTACAAAGTAAAACATATGTTGGATGATGGAGAGGGTGTAAATGTTGTTACTCCGGGAGTGAGCAAGGCGATGGAGAGACTAACGAAAGCTTAGGCACACGGCGAGTGAACTGCTCCATAGGATAAATAGCCGGGGAACCGCTCTAGCCGAGCCTTCTCTCGGAGGGACGCTAAAGTGTGTTTAGGAGGGACTACTTTTTTGTATTCTTTAATAAAACAGCTACTTTGACTTTCTTGGTTTCTTTCTAAATGTAGTGTTTCCATGACTTTCGTTTTGCCATAATAGTAACCGTTGTATAAAAGCAATAGATCACTTCAGTCAGTGGTATGTGCTCATTATACCACTGTGAAGGGGGTCGCCGGCCCTCCGCTACGCCCCTTAACAGTGGTATAATGAGCACATACCACAGCCTGTCGTGATCTATTGCTTAATTATATAACATGATATTATTTTGATATAGAGCAACAATCACTTCTCCTCCATGCTGCTGTTCACGCTGGACTGCAGGGAGTGAATACTGATTGGCTCTTACGTTGCGTCCCTCAGGGAGTGAACGCTGATTGGCTGTTATGTTACGTCCCTCAGGGAGTGAACGCTGATTGGCTGTTATTTTACGTCCCTCAGAGAGTGAACGCTGATTGGCTGTTATGTTACGTCCCTC